>NC_142717.1:28556092-28846092 GCF_055471065.1 Atractosteus spatula | reverse complement strand
GTGACTTGAATGATCTTAAATAGACTTACTGTACTGTACGTGCTTCCTAAAATGCCACTGTACTGTATCACAAATGGAACCCAGGGTCCTATATTGAGCCTAAGGGAGCAAACATATGAATAACAAGTCAATTAACTTAAAGACAACAAAATAGAAATAGAGTTGTAATAGAATTAACTAAAGACAACTATACAAAGACATCCTTGAAGTAACAGGAGTATGGATAGTTAACCTATTTGGGAAATCCATTAGCAGAAGCCTTGTGTTTCTGCTATCGTAGAACTAATGCTTTACTTAAGGTGATATTTAAAAACATTGCATTGCTTGAATGATTATAAGCTATTTTTGTTAAACAACCCCTGGGTCATGGTTCTCTGGTCCTTCATTTCTTGTCTGTTTAAAAGAACCAGTGATTCCAGTCCAAAACTGACAGGGACTACTGGTGACTTCAATTATCTGTCAGAAATCCTAAGGGCCTTGACCTCTATAAAGCAAAGTGATGTAGTAGCTTCCTTTATAGTGAAACAAGTGTTGAAACAGAAATTAAATCAATTCTTGAATCCAAGTTCAAGTTTATGTCTATCAAAACTAAACAACTACACTAGTGTAATAAATTCAAGGGTAGTTGCTCTAAGTTTATACAGATCCAGGCATTCAAAATGAGCGAGGTACGCTGCGTTAAAACATACCGCCTCATACCACAATATACCATATGTTTTTTTAAATAGGATAATAGTACCTTGTAAAACCGCTAGGTGGAGCTAATAAAGCTTAACGTCTCATGTACAACATTTGAGCTGTCGCCAGAAAACACTCGGTTTCGAATCCTGGTCACTGCTGAGGGACAATCTTTTTCCAATTAAGAATTTAAGTTGTATACTATTAAGACTTTTAATACGTTTTAACTGTGTATTACAGCATATTAAACATTAAACATTGAAAAGTCGGTATATTTTATAAAAGCAAGATTGCTCAGTTGGACAAAAGTATACAACCTTCCACCTTCATCATAAATAATTTAATTATGCATAAATATTTTATGCATCAAAGTCTTTAACTTGGTAACTTACAGTGGGTTCTGGTTTTAACATGCTTGTTCTAACATTATTAAGCTTATACTCTGTACTTCCTAAAAAGTTTTAAAGTTTTATAACGTTTTTCTAAAAAAACGTAATAAAAACACCACTTACTGTTATTGTAAAAAAAAATAAATGTTGTAGTGATTTAACATCACTTGATAGTTATGTGAATATGGAATTGTGTAAAGTATCACAAGTATTACTGTGCTCCATCAGAGGGGGGGCAGCACAGCATGATTCCATATTATATTTCCTATTAATCAAATTCAAAAAAGAATGCTTTTTTTACTATGATAACAGTCACAAGTATTCATAGAAAAGGTTAAAATATGAAAACTTTTTATAAAGTATATACATTTAATATAGTCAGAAGGAGCATGTATTTTTTTCATAATAACCACAGTAAGTAACTGAATGAAAGACTTTGATGCTTAAAATGTACATGAAGAAAGTGGAATACTGGTGTGTATTTTTTTATTTAAACTACTGTACCAATACCAGCCATATACAGCTTACATAATATGTTTATATTCCTAAATTAACATACTTTGATGTTCAGAGATGTTATGCTCCTGTTATTTTCTGAACATTGCCCTGTAGCTGTAAAATTCCATATTAATATCCAATATTAAGTGGATTTAAACATGCACAGTAAAGAGATTAAATTAAGCAATCGTTTCACTAACAACCAATGCACCACTAGTGCCGCCTTTCGGGCATTTTGGCTAGCCAATCACATACTGCGGTATAACGTGCTAATCTGCAGATAATTTCGCACAGCATGAGGTTTTACCACGCATTTGAATCGTATGTAACTTTTTAAACTACATTTTAACCACTGATTTAATAAGAACAAAGCAGAAGCTCAGCCACCTATCATTAAATCATGCAGCTCTTTTAAAGCATACTGAACACTCAAACACAGAAACTGGCCTTTGTTTATATCCTGCATCATTATTACAATACCCATTCAGTAATTGAGAAGTACAAGCCTCCAGTAAATTCAGCACGTTCTCTGTTTGAATCTGGCCAGCAGTAGTAGCGGCCAATCAGTAATGCACTAGGGTGTTTAGAGGCAGGGCCAAAGGCTAGAGATGTATTTGTGAGAATATGCTGTGTTTAACTGACACCTTTTCACATGGGTCCTTCTCCCTGAATAGTTCACGGCTATGACTACTGTACATCTGTTGAGAAAGACCATGTTCACATAAATGTACAAAGTATTTGTATTTTACGTTACATCTGCACCAAAACATGACGTACAGTATTTGACTCAGCACCAACAGTGCAGAGCTGATGTCAATAGAGTAAGATCACTTTATTGGCCATATACAATTTCTTGCATTAGGAATGTGTCTTCTCACATACCCCCTCTTGCTCTCTATGAGACACACAGGCACACGAGAGAAGCTTGGGTCAGAGCACAGGGTCAGCCATTTATATGGCGCCCCTGGAGCCGTTGGGGTTAAGGGCCTTGCTCAGGGGCCCAACAGAGTAGGATTTCTCCGCCAGCCGCAAGAATTGAACCAGCAACCTTCTAGCCACAGGCGCAGATCCTTAGCCACAGTGCCACCGCTCCGCCATGAGTGCAGCAAATCATGTTATCTTCCTAGGCTAAAATGTCTTAAAACACATGGCACTGAGTGAAAAGGATGGGTGTTTGGACACCAGGTGTCGAGGGTTTTATGAAGGTTAAGTTACAGTGATGGGTCAGTGACACCCTAATGTTGATGAAGTTTCCTGCCCTGATCAAAAGCTATCTTAGCACATGCGCCAGGTAATTCAGCGGTAACATGTGGGGTTGCTAAGCAGATTTGATTGAGAGGGGGGCCTCATGACAGGATTTGATGGAACAATGCATGTTACACTTGGCCATCTACTGTATGTACAGCCATTTCCTGAATGAGACCTGGACAGCAGGCTCAGCCCACACCCAAAACATTACCGGCACACTTCCATTTCCCATGGGGGATCAGTCAAGAACCCCTGGACTTTTGGAAGAAGGAAGATTTTAGAGACAGATTACACCATTGGACCCAGAAAAGGACACAGACACCAAAGGCTCTTCAAGGAGCAGCGGAGGAAGGCTCTAGCATCATCTTCCTCCCCTCCTACTGTACCTGACATTTGATTTGGAGAAAACATGGTGGGGGGGAATCAGGACCATGAGGAAACCATGTTGTTTGGGATAGGGGGCTGGAGAAGACAATTAAGATGGATCAAAGGAACTACAGGAAGGACAGAACTGCTGGACTGCATTATTTTGGGTCATTTGTTTGGTAACTGGGGTCTAATGGGAGACCTCGTGACTGGTCTGGAATGTGTGTCATTTGAAGTTAGTTGTTGTATAATGTGTATAATGTGCCTTGGGTGTGGGTTAGACAGTGTTAAGTGCTGTGATCACTAGAAAATAAAAAGGGCACTTAAACAAAACTAGTGTCTGTTACATGTCTGTGCATGCCCTGGTGCTTCTGGGAGATGAATAGAATCTGTGGCAAGGGCAGAAGGGTTCTAACACCCTTCATGATTGCTACAGTAGGTGGCATAGTTGTCTACAAAGTTAAGAAATTCCCAAATTTAGGGGTCACCCTAACTGTGACACACACATATTGTAAATCATTTTAATGAGTATGTTAGTTCACATATTCATCACTGTTTTTGGTTTGTTAATTCAGCAGGATATGGTATCCATTAATTCTTCTTAAAAATGCCCAGCAAACACCAGACAAATCTTAGAAAGAAACAAAGTAGCTTTAGGTGTTAATGGAAATAATCTGTTTCCTGTTTTGGCACTGTTGGATCAGTTCATCTTCTGCCCCAGCTTGGTAATATTAAGTATGATGACGATAACACAAATAGATGAAGGACATGGTTTCCTTTAATGTACTGAAAGTAAGTATTATTTAATACTGTGTTTCAGGACCCTTTAAAGAATTCTACAGGATGTTCTAAAAATAAGTTAAATATGCTTCAAATTAGAGAACGTCATGTTTTCTAATTAATAGTAATTGTCCAGTTTTATCACTGTTTTACAAAACACAAAGCACTGTACAATAGCACACATACAATACACATAGCAGACAAAAAGAGAGAAAAAAGAAAATTGATTCAGTAATAACAAGCGTGAAATTGAATCCAACATCAAAAGCTTTAGTGTAAAAGCTTTAGTTAAAGATAGATCTTTAAGCAAGATTTAAAAATGTTGACTGAGGCAGTGAGTTCTACAGATGTGGTGCTCCACACAAAAGGCTCCATCACTCATATAAATGTGCATCTTAGGAGTACTGTGATCCAGCCACTAACTGTGAGAACAACTTAGAGAATTGTCTGAATTATTAAATATGATGCTTTCATAGATATATTCAAAGATAACTTTTCTATGTAAGGGAAAACTTTCAGTAGGGGATGGTGTTATTGCAAGAGGTGCTATACCCTCCATTCTGTACAAATTACCTTTGTTAAATTAATAATGTGCTAGGCACTTATTACCAACAAAGAAGAAGAGTATCCTTCACTGAGAAAAACTGTAGTATAATAAATATGCATCCCAATGTTAGTGTGAAACATGGATAGACACCATCTGAGACTTTGTTTTGTCTCTAGGTTTATGTCTGGTAGAGTGATTGGCTGATCATTGAATTGTTCTTTCTGGAAAGGCAGGCCTCATGTCTGTTCTCTTAGGCCTGACCTGAAATACACTGAATCTGTGTGTTTTTTCATTGTGTTACCAAGTGAAATAAAAAGATAATCTCATGCCACCTGGCACAAAATTCCACTGCTTCTGTTTAAAAAAAACCCATCATTTCTTTTTCACAGTTTGCATTAGGAGAATTAATCAAAACATAGAAATTAGAAATTATAAAACAGTGATCACAACAATAAGAAATTAAAAGAAACCAGTCTTCAACTGAATAATTGATAACACTTAGGTTAAGTTGCTATTGAAATATGTGCATAACTAGCAAATAGTATGTTGTTGTTTTCTGCTTAAATGCGGGAAATTATACCTCCCATTACCACCCCTCTTTTTTAAAATGTCCTCCTTTGCTTGGAATAGTGATGATCTTCTTGGCAGTGAAAAGTAAAAAAATACCATAATAAATGAAAATCAACCGGCAGTGCTGTGGTGAATTTCTATAGTGAATGGGTTGGTCCCATCCCGTAGAAATAATTAAACGATGAGATGATGGTTCATTCTGAAGAAACCATCTACTTTGTCAGCAGCCCCTAGGGAAAGCAGTGGAAGTGGCAGACACTGACTCCAGGTTAGCTGAGGGTGTACAATGCACACACTGCATGCACAGTACATTCCCATTAGCCCCTGGCCTCACTCCAACAACAGCAGCTCCCTCCTAGCATACGGCACAAGAGAGCTATTATTCATATACACATCTCCAGGAACAGTAGCAAGAGGAAGGCTTGAGTTTACAACAGTGTCAAACACACGTGTCAGCTGTCCAGTCCAAATGCTCCTGTTTCAGCCAATTTAATATGTGTGTATGTGAGGTGGAGGAGGAGTCATCCAGTAAGGCACTCAAGAATGATGGTGGAAAGCAGTCTGTTTTAATTCTAGATGCCGTCAATAAACAGTGTCGTCAAAATGGGCATTGTTCAGCAACAGTCTTTCAATGTGAATGTGCAAATCCTGCTCTCACACAAAGTTCACAAGCTGTGCAGCTTTCTGTGTTATGAGTCCGATTGTCATATTGCAACAATTTAAAGCATTGGATCCTAATTGTATCCTGCTTCCTGCAGTTAGTCACTGACATGGCGAAAGTAATTTTATCATGCTATGAAACACTGATACAGTAGGTGCTTGCACAACATTAATTGCTGTACACCTACTGAAGTCTCAGTAAGCACAACTGAAATTTTACAGCAGGAGGCCTCAAGGACATTCAGAAACACTTACATTGACATCTGACCCCCAGAACAAAAACTGCACAGGAGCTGCATGTCTTTCTGAAATATCAACCGAGCACTTTTTCTTTCTGTGTCAGCAACTGCCAGAGATTTTTTAGACAGGTCAAATTAAGGGTTTTATTGATTAAAAATTTAAGCAACTTTGATGTTCAAGTAAATATGTTCAATACAAAAACAAACATGAGCTTATTCAGATTTGTTAGCAGATTATTGGTAATTCTTTATTACCTACATTTAAACCCAATGCTACTTTTAAAGTATTTCTATCCTTTTAACTTTGACAATAAAACGTGGTAGACAAAAAATAAAAAAAAGAAGAATTAGAGAAAGGTCATCAACAAATAATCTTTTTATTGAAAAGGCTGGAAACTGGCTTGATTGACCACAGATGTTATACATTCTAAAAACAAGATTGAAACATAATTCTCCAGTAAGTCCAATACTTTGAAAAATATAATTTATTGATGTTTTTTGAAGGACTTTTTTGGACAGTGACAGGTGAGACACTATCTGGAAGGAAATGTTATCATCTTACACGAGATACAGTATAAAGACATGTCTGTGGTACATTATTTATTCTACATTCATAGCATAATCTAATATGGAAAAATATTTTTGAAGACTAAGATTTTGATTCTATACATATTTGTATTTGTTAATGGAGAAGTGTTTATTGGACTCTTCTGCTATTGACAGCTTGTAGTACTAATATGTAATTTGAAACTCTCATAAACTCTAACACAGCTCACTTTAATCCATAAAACTATGGACCATAAAACCAGTTGTCAATTTATTGTATATTACTTTGCCTTTTATGTTTGGCTGAACTATTGACTTCAGTCATGTAAATGACTCATGTCTTTCAGTCACTCCATTAGTCTATATACTATATATATATCAACATTAATTATAGGAATCGTGCTGCTAAGTCCTGCTAAGTCCCATAATAGTCTTATGTGACACATTTCCATGGGCTGCCCTACTGTATTTCCAACATTCCTTGGAAATGTTTATTCACTATGGAATTTTTGTCAGTACAAGTTAAGGAGAGGTAAACAATGTACATAAATGCAGCCTCAGTTTATAAACAGTGAAAGCTAAAGAAAGAAAGGGTGCTATATTAAGATTGTAGAATCACACAGTGATAGTATTGAAAGCAGCTCCCCACTCCTAATCCTAGAGGACCCCTGTCTCTTCTGGTTTGTGTTCTACCTGAGCTGTTAATGAGATAAAATTATTGAACCTTGAATTTAACAATTTGCTAGAATGTCTTCTGCATTCAGGTCTTAGGTTGAGAATAATCTGTTATTATTTTCAATAACAGCTGACATATTAAAATATCATAATTGTTATCTCCTATAGTTTTCTAATCAACTCAATTTTATTATAAGTTAAAGATGGTGTGAATGACAGTGTGACATTTACTCTAAAATTTCAGTAAATCTGTTGTTCCACACTTTTTCCATTTTTGAATGTATTTTCTTTTTCTCATTGTTGTATGAACACAAAACATGTTTTTAATTATGTTATTCAGCTTAACTATTATATTAAATTATGAGAAGTTAAATCAATTGGCAGAAAGAAGCAAATATGTTGGTTAATTAGACAACTTTAAAAGATTATTTATACCTTTTAGCGTTTGTGAAATAAGAACAAAATGGCAAAATTTTAGTTTAAGTGTTTTAAATTGAGGTTAATGAAGGTTCTTAGTAATGATAGTAATGATATTAACCATTACAATGATTTTGTGATTATTTTATGAATGTGAAATCTGTGACTCTCCACTCTCATCAGACATGTACAGTACTGTACATTCCTGTTTAAATTTCAATCTTTATATGTTTGGAGAAAATTGTCAGTAGTTATCAGTATAGATATATCTGTAATAGTCAAACAATGTGACTTACACAACATCCAATCCCCCTTCAGAAAAAAAAACACTTTCAGATGTAAATCCTGACATGTATCCTGTATCTTGACATGTGTTTTCAGATGACATGAGATCAAGTGAAAGTCCCTTCACAGGCAAGGGAAAAAGCACCTATCGACCATTTACTCGTCTGACACCCCCAGATTGACAGGAATCCCTTTTGATACATACAGTTTCACAAGAAAATGACACAGACATGTTAAATGGAGGCCACTTCTGAAGCAAAATATCTGAAGAATATTTGGTGTTCTTCACCTACACTGTCACACTTAAGGCTAACTGTGGCATTGTGATCTGCATTGTAACACAAGCATCTTCTAACCACCTTATCCAATACAGGGTTGCAGGGGAACTGGAGGCAAGCAAGGTACTGTAGGATACACTAAGTGTGGGATGCCAGTCCTTCACAAGGCACACAAACACTCACACACTCACACCACAGCCAATTTTTCACATAAGCCAATTACCTACTGTACCTTAAAGTTAAGACTGTGGCAGGAAACTGGAGGGCCCAGAGGAAACTCATACAGTACAAACACAGAGAGAACATACTGTACAAACCCTCAGATAGCACCCCAGGAATTGAACGCATGGCCCCAGCACTGCCAGGCAGAGATGCTAACCGATGCATCACCCTGCTGTCCTCCACTGCATTCACTTACATGTATTTTAAATGATCAAAAATACATTTCGGAAAGTTTCCATGTATTGAAGCCATGGAAGATTAATACACTTTGATGGACTGGACAAATGTTGATTTTTTTTAAATGGAGTTAAAAATGTTTTTTAGGGATAACAGGTCCCAGCACATGCCACTGACTGAACTACAGTACCTGCTCCTGTATAGCTGTGGGTCATCATGCCTTCATTCCCAGCATCCCTCTCTTACTTCTCCCGCAGAATGGCCTTGGCTCACAGCAGCTGGTGAGGGGATATCAGCAGATATTGAAGACAGCAGAAAAAAGGCAGATCATAAATAAGGAGCAAAGCCAATCAAGAATATTGTGAATTTCGTATTTGATTAAAATGGCAACAGGAACTATAGATAACTTTAACAATGTGGTACTCAGTGCTTAGTTCTGTATTAAAATATTGATGATTTGTGCAATTATACAGTACATGCTTGAACATGAAAAATTTCTGTCCAGTTTCCAATTACTTCATCCAATTCAAGGTAGACAGATTGGCAGTGACTCACAGGGCACACATAGACACAAATATGACCACCAGACCCAATTTTCCCAGAGTACAATTAATCCACTGTACCAGTATTTTTACGGACTATGGGAGGGAACTGGAGCACCTGGAGGAAACCCATGCGGATACAGGGAGAACCAGGGAGATACAATCTCCACACTGATACAGTAGCACACCAGTTCCAGAATTGAACCAGAGGCCCTAACGCTGCATGGCAGCAATGCTAACCACTTCGTCATTATGCTGCTCTAAAGTCAGGATATAACACAATAAAACTTAACTTTGTAACACACAGTGGTTAACATCGCAACCTTGCACTGCTGCGGCCCAGTTTCCTCCCACAGTCCAAAGACACATTGGCAGGGTAATTGGCTTCTGGGAAAATTGGTCTTGGTCTATGTACTGTATATGTGTGTGTGGGTGTCTGTGTGTACCCTGCAATGGACTGGCATTCCATCCTGGGAGAACCCCGTCTTGTGCCCATAACTTGCTGAGACAGGCTCTGGCTCCCCCGCACCCCTGAATTGGATGAATCGGTTAGAAATGGATGAATGTATAGAGGGAACATTGTGAAATGTTACAGTGGGATGATAAACTAAAAAAAAATACTCTTGAACTTCATGCATATCCTAGTTTTTATATTTATACTCTTTTTTAAGTTAATATTTAGCTAAGGTGGATCATGTTGAAATAGCATAACCTCACACAAAGAGGAAACAAGGCACTCCAGACCTCTAAAACAGCATTTATGTCTTTAATAAGAAATAACAAATCAAGAAATCTCTTCTGTGGTTAGGAGTAATCCGATTTGCTGCTAAGTGGAGGCCAAGGAGAATCAGTGTTATCCAATTCTCAATATACACTAGGATTGAGGTGATGTACAAATTCTCTTATGGGAACCAATAATTTAGTTTCAATTGATCACTTTGCAAGGCAGTAGCCTTTGTTTAGGCTTTCGAAATGCCTAAAGTAAATTAGAGCAAAAAAGCAAAACACTGTTCCATAAAACCTGGATTTCATAATGGCTTTTAGGTCCATCAGTGGTTCTGTTCCCTCTCTTGACTGCTCCAGGCTCCCTGAGCAGTGCTTACTGTACTCTATCAAAGCCCAGTTCTTTGCACCTCACTGAATAAAATACTGCAGTTTCTCCTATTGACTGACTGAAATAAAATAATCTATGATGCATGAACAAGTCTAAATGAAATAATAATATCCTTAGCGGTGAAAAACGGATTGGTAATACAGTAATTGAGCGGATTTATTACCACCTCCTTGAGCTAGGCTGCTGAAACAGCCTGCTATTTTATTTAATCTCATATCAGAGGAATTATTGGCTGGTAATCCATTGTTAAACATCATTTAGAATGATGGATGAAAATGTCAGCTTTCCCCACATAATCAATTCATATCTCATTAGCACATATTATTTATGATTCTCATAATGGGCCCTGCAGGGATCCCCAGGGAGAAATGGAGACCTCAGCTGTTGCTGAAATGAAATGAGAAATACTGTAGCTTATGAGTTAATAACTGCATATATAAAAATACTTCCCCAGAGTATTGATTGGCCTGGCCATTTTACAAATGAATTGAGCAGCCTGGCCTAAGCTGTAATTGAACAGGCTGCTCTTCCCTCCTGTACAGGAGGATAATAGCTTGGAAAACAAAATAACAAAAGCAACAGAGGGATACGCATTTACCAATTTACACTTGTGACCCACAACTAAGTGCTTTGAAAAGGGATATTTTCCTTTTTCACTATGGATGTTCAAAATAAGAACCAAAATGTATTGTTGGCCTTGCTTTTCCTTTCTGAAAAAGAAAACACACACTCAAGCACAGCAACAACAACATAAAATCAGGGCAGGCAGTTATAGCTATAACCCACGAAAGAAGAACACACTATATTTCAGCAGCACAATGATTAAACTTAAAGGATTTCTTTCTCCTCCTCTGGAAAGCATGGGAGTTGGAAAGCAGAGAAAAGGCAATGAATCATGGGCAGAATGCCGCAGTAACTATGGTCATGGTGTCAACTGTTGCCTCAATTAAACTGTATTTTGTGAATCATTTTATGCCCTGGCTCATAAACATCAATAAAAAGAAAATGAGTAATAAATGGCTGTCTGGAGAACAAAGGATCAGCTCATATTTTAGATGAAAATGAAGACAAAATGCAGCTTTTATTTGCCTGTGGAATTCCCATTAACTGCATCACTGACAAGAGAAAACTGGATCAATAGCAGGTTGGCTGCGAAAAACAGTTTCTGGCTGTTCAGCAGCCAATGCAAAAGGAAACCTGTCATATTGTGATCTTTATCAGGTAATCTTCATTACACCAGACCAATGATATATGTATGTGCTGATCAGCTTGGGACTGTTTCTATCTTGGATCCACTGACTATATTATCTATACTATATGTGAATGTCATTTTCAGAGGGTTTATGTATAAGAGTGTAATCTATATAATGCACACAGGTCATCCAGAATGGGATTGGATAGAATTAAGAGCATTTTTTATTAACATCATTACAATTGAGAGAAGAATTTGTGTCCAGTCAATCTCAGTTCTGAACTAAGGTCAATTTAAATTTTCTTTGCAAGACTTCACTTCAGCTGCTTTACAACAAATTAATAATTAGTAATAAAGCCATAATTACTACTGTAACATGCTTTTACAGAGAATTTAGTTCAAATAAATTAAGTGCTGTTCTTCAGATTTGCTCGGTTGCATTGAATTGTACAATTGTATCCCATGTATTTCTTTGGACCAGATAGTTATTTACAGCTTGTTTACAGTCAGGAGCTCAGCATAATCCATGCATATACAGTACTGTATGTATGTAGGGAAAACTGAAATTGTTCTTGAAGACATCAGTACTGTGACCAATGTACTGTACTTGTGTCACAGGAAGTTATAGCATGGTGACATTAACAAAACCCTATACTGTATATCTGCAATTGGCATAAAGCTTGAAATGTGTAAGTTTTTTTTTTACATAATTGTGATGATTTCTGCTTTGCACCCAATGCTTCCTGGAATAGACTCCAGGCCACCGTGACCTTGAATTAGATACAGTATGTGCTTATTTAAAGTGGTGTGATGCGTGCGATGATGACACAATAAATTCCCAAGGTTTCAAGTGCAGATTTGTCTGTTTTTCAAAATACTTTGCATATCATAAAAACAGTTGTTGGAAGCAGTCTTACAAGTATCTAAGACACATATTGCATACTATAATATCACGTTCACTTAACAGAAAATAATGAGTAGTCGATTTGCATACCTTATTTATGAAGAATGACAACCACATAAAAAGGGACATAGAAAAAGATAGTCTAAACCAAACCTCAGGTTGATGGGCCAGAACCACACATTTTTTTAGCACCAAGGTGGAACAAATGTTCCCAAAAACCTGTCACAGGTTGATAGGAAACCCTGGAGGCCTTTTTGAAATCCACACAGACATTAGACAACCCCAAAATAAATTGATCTTACACATTTTTAATATAAAATGTAGGAGTTACATGTACAGATAATAACCACCGTGTAAATGAAACATCTCACTAGGGGATGGTGTGACTGTATGGTTCCATAAACTATCATTCTTGAAAGCTAAAAAAGTACAATAGCCTTCTGCAAAACAGGAACACAAAACTGCTAATGGGCAGTTGTACAATGTATAATTGTACAATTTCTTAGGGTTAAAGACACTGACAGTAATTTGGCAGCATGTTCTTTTCATTGTATTGTCTTGTTTCATACAATAGAGTACATAATGTTTGAAACTCCTATAGTTTGTACTACTTATTCACTGGCATCCCATTTCATCTGAAGCGTGTCAGCAATAGCCATTGACTGCAAACAAAAACATTAGGATGGCTTCTTCTTATTTTTGATAAAAACGTAATTTTTATTATTCTAGAAAAACAGAACCACATTGAATGAAAGTATGCAACTTCACCTGGGCTGTTGCTTGTGGAACTGGAAGTGATACATTTACTGTAATGTACTGTAATAACTTGTATACTTTCACATTCTTTTAATATGCTGGCATTTTGTAACCAATAAATATTACAAGAATGGTCATTTCCATGGTAGTCAGGGTGAACAACAGATTTAAAACCTGTTATTCAATTACAATGAAAAATGTAAGCTAAATATTTTAATATTTAATATCATAAATAATATACATTATTTTACGTTTTCATTCTTAATTATTAGTCAACAGAAAAACTTGACTTTTCCTTAGTGGTACAGCCTATTTAAACGTGTTCTTAATGTTGCATTTCTAAACAAATCGCTTTCTCACATTTTGACACAATTGCTTTAATTCACACGATGAACCCTAGCCTAATCTTTGCTGCTAGGTTTGGCAAATCGCCAATGGCAGTCTGCTCATGTCCAGCTCCTAATTTTGACTAAGCACATCGCAGTCAGCAAACTGCTCAGACTCGTGGTCATGAGCGAAATGTACCGACTTCTGAACAAAGCAAAAAGACATCTAGCTTTCCCGCTCGAAGAAAACAAAAAAATAAACTAATTAAAAAAGAACATCGTGCACCAAAAGTATTTTTTCTCACTAAACGATAAAAAAATACAGGTGAGCACTACAAACTCACAAATACGTGAATCTACAGTTTAGCATTTAAAATGCCACTGTTTTAAAAATTATGTAGTTTCACTTAATGCAGTTTTGAAGGTATCTATACGTTTATCCGTGTGAACTGCACTGGAGCAAAAAAAAAAATGTTTTTACGAAAAAAGTTAAAAAAGCAATATTTTATAAGGAATTTAATGTTATGATATTAATTTTCCAATAAATTGTACTGACCGATTCAGAAATCTAGGGTAATTAAAAAAAAAGAAAACAGTGTTTTTCATATTTAAAACGTGAAAAATACTGTGGTAAGGATTCGTGAAATAACACTGGTTTAAACTAAAGACATAAAGCACTGTTAGTGGTCTTCTGTTTGTGAAACATCCGAAGTCCAATACATTTAAAAATTAAATTTATGCGGTTAATTGCTATTTATTCAACAACATACAGTACTGTTAATCGTACATTGAAAACTGATAAAGCAAAATGAACAGAAACGCTTCTATTTTAATAAAACGTTGTAAAATCTAATTCTATATGTTCATAATCTACAGTATGCACAACATTTGGCATCTACAATATATAAAACTGTTTTAGTCTCACACTTCATTTTCTAGAAATATCTTAGATCCAGGTCATAAACCCATGACGAGATTATTCATTACGTTGAATTTGATGTTCAGGTGGGTAGCTGCGTCAGCATGCGTAGTCTGCAAAGGAACAAGTAATAGGTTTATTCCATCCTGAAAAGAGAAGAGAGAAAACAGAAGAGAAGAAGAAGACAAGAGAGAAACGTTGTGTTTTCTCTCTTCTCTTTTCAGCATGGAATAAACCTATTACGGGGTTTGCGAAAAGACAAATTCCTAATGCAAGAAATTGCATATGGCTAATAAAGTGACCTTATTACTTGTTCCATTATTATAGGTACTTGAAATTTATGTTAAATCTCCTAAATATTATTGGGGAAATCCATAACGAATATAAAATCTACTGTATCTTCTTTAATTATATTATACAATCATCAATGGGTGAAGCTGGCTGAAATGCTTGATGAAATAAACTTTCTTAATCCTGTTACAATATTCTGTTTATTTTCCTTTCTGTTTTAATACCGATTTTGAGATTTGTCCAACCTCATTAGTCACAGAATTTGAAATGGCTGCACTGTTGAGCAAGCTACTGTACTTTTCCCAGTTGTTCCAGTCCACCCAGCTGAAAGGGGACAGTAATCGCTGAGGGTAAACTCCATCAAAGGCGTGTGTCACATGCCTTCAGTTCGCTTGCGCCACAGCCGCCTGAACAGACCTTTGCCTTTTTATTTCTTTCTTCATTCATAAGGGATACCCCTGCGTCTATGAATAATATAAAAGCAGTTAAAGACTAATCTCTGCACAATGTATTATAGTATTATTTTAACACAAAAACGCACTCCACGGAAGCTTATTCAAAGAACACCAGGCTTTTAGATAGATTTTCAAAACGTTGCCTGAAGGACTTTGCTTGTCACCTTTCTCTGTCTTGATAAAACCCATTGTAACCAGACCAGATTCGATGGCTGCCGTCACATCCAACCCCAATGCATTGAGATATACCTGAAGAATCATGGAGATTTACCTTTTAATAAATGCTATTCAAACGTACTGTACTGTATATGTACTGATTTACGTCAGTTTGTTACTTGTGTACTTTCATATTTTGTACTGTAGGTCTTTACATGACTAAATTAGAAGAGAACTTGAATCGTATAATTTATAGATTCACACTCTTTGCCATTTTCCCAAGAAAGGCATTCTAAAATCTCCGTGCTGTGTAGAGTGGAACACTTCTGGGAAAATATTAGGATTCAGCGAAGGAACTACTTTCCAAAGGCCAGAAAAGCTGCAAATATACTGTGAATTACTTGGTCATAAAAACGCTACGTTTTCCTAGCCAAGACTCAAGCTTTTCAAAAAGACACCCGATTTTAGGAGTTATTACAAATGTAAAATACTAGTAACAAATACATATTGAATGCAGTTCACACTATTGCTGTATTAAATATTATATACGTCAGCTATTAGAGCTTGTACGCATAGCTACAGTAGTAGTTGTATACATGGTTGCATACAACAAGCGAGAGTAGATGTATACTCTCGCCTAAAACAGTCGATACAATATGCGCGATACTGGTTTTAATCCATCGGAGATAGAAAAACGGGAGCCTTCATATTACAGTAAATTATAATGATTTTTTTGTAAATCGTGAAGAGAGCAGAAAGTGTTACATGAATAAAAATGTGGAAGATAATGGTCAGGTAATTTAATTTAGTTTGCATGTCTGACATCACCTCATGTTTGTTTTAGTAATTCCAACAGTGATCTTCATTATTACAAAGGTCTTAGAATTATTCTGGAACAGATATGACTCAAAATATACTATTTTCAGCAGGACAAATTATTGCTAAAATCATTGCTTAGCCATTTTCCATAGAGTATCTTCGTGCTTCTCGGGAAACTTTTTTTTTGTACAGGTGTAGCTCAAAGTGACTTTAAAAACGTAGCTATGCATATTAGGACACTTCACTAAAATGATACAAAATTGCCACCTAGTGGTTCAAAGGGAGACATGCACAGAGACATCTGGAAGGAGAAACGGTAAAAAAATGCAAAGCTATCTGTTGTCTTTAGTTATTCATACATATCTGGCTTCTTCCAAAAACCCAACCTAATGGTACAGTATCTGATCAACAACCCCTTCTTTTTTTGTAGAACAGCTGGAGAGAGTGTAAATAAGATAAGATACTGGACTTGGCCTACTCCATTTTCAGTAAATAATGCTGCATTACTACATTTTATATGATATTAACATACCATGACGTTTATTCCACCCTCACAAAATATCTTTAAAATAACATTGTAACTAGCTGTATTAGTATTACACCTAGCTGAAGGATCTATTTAAGTAAAGTCAAAACTTTTGAATTGTTTTACAGTACTGTATGTCTGTGGTGGAAACAATTTCATCTGAAACAACATTTAATCACTCTGGGCTTCTTTTACATAAAAATAACAACATCATAATACTTTTGATTTATACATGTAAACCAGCATAAATCCCAGATGAAGATAATATAGGTGAAACATCAGCACTTTAGGATAGCATGGTGGCACATGGTTAGCAGTGCTGCCCTGCAGTGCTGAGACCCTGGGCTCTATTTTGGATCTGGGGTGTTATCCTTGTGGGGGTTGTATGTTCTACCTGTGTTTTCATGGGTTTCCACCCACAGTTCAAAGACATACTGTACTGGTGTGCGTGTGTTTGTGTCTGTGTGTGCCCTGTGATGGACTACTGTCCCATCCATGGTGTATCCTGCCTTGTGCCCATTGCTTGCCAGGATAGACTCTGGCTACCCCAAAACCCAGTATTTGATAAAGGTTAGAAAATGGGTAGATAGATCTGAACCTTAAATTTTGCACTGTCAAACACTCAATGTAATAAAACAGCTATGATTCTATCCCTAAAATTAACTTTGGTTTTTCGGTGTGCAAGCTACAACTGGAAAGGTGCTGTGACAAAGAGGTAACCTGTTTCTGAAATAATGGTTGTTCACTAATTTTCACTAGTATCAAGTATAATACATTCTTGTAAAGTTAAACTTATTTGTCGGTAATACACCTACTAATGCTACATGTTAAAGTAACCTATGTACTGTACATTAAATTAGCTAGCAATTTGTAGGTTAGAAGATCTATCTATTTGCAAGGCATGAAATTGATGTTATGGAACCAATATCATTATACAGCTCAGACAAAAAGCATTGTGATGGAGACACAACTATGCATATGAAAATCATTAACTTAGAAGAAACAAGAAAACATCCTTTTTATAAAACAGATTACAAAATGTAATGTAAGGTTATGAAATGGTCATTATGTGATGAAAAGTTCCAATTTTCTCATATTTACTGGGACAGCAAATGTATTTTAGAAACAGATAAATAGCCATTAGTTTCAAATATCTTCCAGTATTGTTCTTCCTGTTAATGTTTGTTGTGCAGCAAATGAGGGCTCTGATAAAGTAATCCATGAATACACAAGTCCATTTGTGTTCCAAAGGACACAGTCCTTTTTTTTGCATGCTGAAAATAGTCATTTTGTGTAAAGCAAATTCGAAGAGGAAATCATTAACAAAGAGAAGTGAAGCAAGCTGCAAAACCTCAGCTACTAAGTTATTAATAAAGGACCATTACTCCTTATACATTTTTAATTAGCCAGACATAGCCCTTTTGTCAAGATATGGTGAATTATAATATATTTATACTACTGATTATAAATGGCACTACCTATTAATAAGCTGAGAGAATAACCCTTTTAGCAATTAAATTGCATTTGCAAGATTAATCTCACCGTAGCCCTTGTATAACAAATGGGCATTTAAAACGAATTATATCTAATGCGTTAATAATTATATTAAACAAGCAAATTTCTTACTAATGAGTTCCATATTTAATCCTGTCTTTGCCTCATATCCCTGTGGCAGACTCATCCAGAAATTTACACTGAAATGGTACCGTCACTAGATATTGACAAAGGGGAAAAAATGGAAGTGACAAACTGACACTGTGAGCTTAGGCTACATTTTAATTATTATGATTAACAATTAACCACTTAGGTTGCCAGTCAATGCATCATTCAAAAAGAAAATATATTTATTATCTTTTAAATAGGGGAGGTTTAAATGAGTGATGTATCAGGACCACTTAAAATCATCGGTGTCATAACTTTCTTTCTAGTGTGTTTCTGTAGTAGGACATCCACCTTTAAAAAAAATACAGGGAAAAAAAAGATTTAAACCCTTCTGCTCAAACAGACTTCATAGAAAGCCTTCAGACCAGCAACACTTATGTTGCAAAAATCTCTTCTTGTTTAACTGTAGTGCTCTGCATGCTTAATGTTTTGTTTTTTTTTAATAAAAGCATTTAAAACCAGACACGTGGTCAACTCAGTAGAAAGTACATCCCAACTCATCAAGCACTGCACATTAACAAAAAGAAGGCCTAATTTTTGCATGTTACTCTAAAAGCAATAAACAATTTCCAAGGGGAATTCTCAGTCAAAATAAAAGAAATATCGCAAGATTTGCAATGCACTTGCATATGAACTGTAAAGACCATGTGACACCCTACAACTGCAATGCCCAAACTCTGACAGAGTGGTCATAGTTTCCATAGATCTTCTCCAATGATGCAGTACCTGCATGAAGGGAATATCATTGAAGAAAAAAGTGAGTTTGAAAAATCAATTTGATGTACTGCAGGAGCTTATAACAGATAGATAAATATATCTGTTAGAGAGATTTCACCCTGGCAAGTAAGTCTGAAAATAATTTTAGTTACTTGTCAAAAAATATAAAACAAATTTCTAGTAACACTTAATTTAATGTTTTAATTACTATTTAATTGCTATAAGGTTACTATAAAATTAATGCTAAATATTTCCATAATACATCAACATAACACTAAATATTGGGAGGATGTTTAGGATGACAATGAAAGCAATAGAATAGCAAAACAGAAGAGAAACCAAGTTTCCTACAAATTCAGTTTGGAGTGGATTCTGGGAAGGTTTGGCTCTAAGGCTAGTTGAAAAAGATATTTCACCATATGAAAGTTAATAAATTAAAGCAAAATTGGCTAAAAAATATCATCAGGGCTTTTATATTGTTTACATGTCCTTATTGATAATAGCATTCTTTTTAATCATTAATTGAAAGTCATTTAACACAAACATGCTATAGCATGTTTAGGCACTTATCATCATAGAGTACAGCAATCTGTAATGTTATGTAAAAGCTGTTCCATCTCTACTTTAGCAGGAGGGAACTTATCAATTATTTATCAATTATTTGATAAGGCAGTAAGATAATTCAGGGGTCTGTGGCCTTGAAAAGAGCAAGTCTGACATGTTCGAGTTCCTCATTTTAAGATGTTTTTAGTCTGTTTAATAGTATTTCTTTATAAAGGTTGTAGTGTGTTGTTGAGAAAAGGATGCAATGTTCCATCAGTTTCAAAAAGCCCTCGTTAGCTTTTTTAAAAAGGTTCTCCTGGCAGGAAGACATATATATACTGTATATAAACAACCATATTTGTATAATGTAAGAAGCTGAGAAAAGTTGTTTATGTATACAACTGTACAAAGACAAGGGAGTTGCAGATATAAATACTTACATGCTACAAAGTTTATTTGATATAGCAAATATAATAGAATATAAATAGTACTTGGTTAGATGAGTGACTGAAATTGATAAAATATACCTTTGACAAAAATATATATATAATCAGCAAAGCATGTGACACATTCCAAAGTATCAGTTAAGTACATTTAGAATAGAGAAATAAATAATTCTTTAAAAATTAGAAGATTTTTGGGTACTATGAAATGTGGCACTAGACTATAATGGGACAGAAATATTAAGTATTCTCATTTACTGTAAATTATGTTTATTATTAATAATGATCATGTCTTGCTTACGGACATAAAAATAGCAGTGTTCATTCTAGAACGTCTACACATTACGGTGATTAAAGATGCTGTGCTTACAGTATGTTTTCCATGATGTAAGACAGTACCTCAATGCATATTCTCTTGTGCAGATGGGCTGTAGTGGCTCAATTATAAATTACTTGCTCAGTACTGCAAATTAAAATATCACATTGCATTGTTTTATAACCTCTCTTTATCAAAGGTATGCATTTGAAATGAAGAACATAATAAAGGTTACAAAAGAGAAGTCCATCCAGCTTGTTTGCTTGCTAGTTACAAATTCATCAAAGGATCTGATCCAGCAGCTTCTTGAAGGAAGCCAGGGTATTGTCTTTCACATCATGGGTGGGCGGCTGGTTCCAGATTCCTAAAGTCCTTCACATAAAAAAAGTATCTTCCACGTAGTTTCCATCCATGTCTTCTGGTTTATGTCTCAATGTTGATTCTGCTAGGTTGACTTTGTTAATGACCCTGAGGATTTTGAATTCTTGAAATAGGTCCCCTAAACTAACTTAAAAGATTCAGTGATTCTATCCTCTCAGAGCAGAACATTCCTTTAAGGCCAGGAATGCACTGTATCTGCCTGTTTTTCTCTGAACTGATTCCAGAATGGCAATACATATTATACAACTTGCTGACTAAACTGAACACAATATTCTAATGTGATCTCACATATGCATTACATAACTTTAACAGAACATTTCTGGATTTCAATTCTGTATTTGATAGTTTTGGCTACATGTCTGAATACATCATTCTGTTTGTCTTTTCATTGCGTCCCCCATTGTCTAGAAGATGTAAAGGATGTGCCAGCATAAGCTCTTGAATCTTTTTCATAAGTAGATACTTCAGGCTCTGATTTTGCCATTTTAAATCTATAGTTTTGCTACCTGAATGCAAAACTCTGAACTTGTTAATCCTAAATGCTAAACTGCCAAGTGTTAACCCAGTCCTGAATTCTAGCTAAATTGTGTTTTCCCACAATTCCAAATAAAGCATAACATTTTCAATAAAATCCTAAAAGTTAACCTAAAACCAATTCATATGCTTTACAGAAAATACATTGTTACAAAATAGTGGTCAGTGTTCAATTACATCAAAATCAGGATATAAAATAAAAATCCTTGATTGACATCTTAACTTTAGTATTAAGTCATCATCTTCTGACACAGAAGATTTCAACTGCTCTTTGGCTCAGTGTTGTAACTAAATATATCAAAATTAGACAGGAAAAATAAATGAAAAAAAGCCACAGAGTTTAAACTTCTGTCTTCCAGGAGAGATGACACAAGGAGGGATGATCGGTTCAGATTTTGTTTTCTTTCCAAACCACAAGATGCATTCAGAGAATTAAAATTTCAACAAGTCATTTGCTGATGGCCGCTGTGCGAAAGCAGCCATACCTGGATTAAGTTTCCTGTGGTTCGACAGGCACTTCTAGGACAGGGCTGTGTTTTGGCTCTCTGCCACATCCAAGACACTGTGTTTGTCTGGGTTTGTGTCTACGTTTTTTATGAAAAAGGTCACTGTGGCAAATGTACAACCTTTTGCTAATCCTCTGCACATTTAGTTTCACATTATTCTCTTTTCATAAGCATACACGTGTGAAATAATAATTATGTTATGAAAAAAAAGGCAAAAATAAGTTTCTGGAAGGGAACAAGACCCCACATTTCTGGCTTGCTGTACAGATATTTGCATAATATTTCAAACATCTGCTGGAAAAACGTCTTTCACCCTGCTACTCAGATTGTGATAACAAATTATTTTCATATGGAAATATATAGTAATTAAGAAATGAAGGATCAGAATGTAGCATTGATTTTAGTTTTTGTATCTCAAAAGAAAATGTGAGAGAGAACAAGTAGGCTTTTTACTGTAAAATTTCAGTTGTAATCTCACATACTGCTGGTGCACTAGGCTCAGGCCACTTGAAACTAAGGCTACTGTACATGGAACTTTTCCACAATAAGCAGCTGTGTGGAGCAGTGGCTCAGGTTCTCACCTTGTCCCTAGAATGTTGTGAGTTCAAATCCTAGGTAGAGTACTGCTGTAAGATAGCATTATCTATTAAACAAGTTGCTTTAGCGAAAAAACTTTATTTAGAATTACCAAACAAACAGTTAATAATTATTTGTAGATACTAGAGAGACTATAAATTAAATACATAACTTGAGAATAAGCTGCTTTTTGTATCATGATCTATGAAAAGTTACATCATTTGATAATAATCTGCAATGATTTATTTATTTACTGGTCCAATTGATTGTTTGCACCTAGCTGATTAAGTGCAGCTGCCTTCTATGTCTTATATTGTATAACAGCGCCCAGAAAATGTGCTCCTGGTTTTTAGTTTGAGATCTGATCGGGGAGTATGAGAGTATGAGAGACCTGAGACATTAAAAAATAGACAAAAGAATTGTGAAGCTGAAAACTGCAACCTAAAAGAGATAACACTCTCATCCAAAACTTTGTCTTGGATTAAGTAAAACTGTACTTTAATCTTAGTAGTTTATTGTGTATATATGAGGTTTATATTCTATAGACCCTGTATTTTAAAATAAGTTAAATCCCAAACAAATACCGCTGAATACCTTCCACACAAGGAACTTTTACATATAATTAGGATGTGACAAAGCAGAAAGCTGTTTGATTTGTCTGTTTCATTAAAAGCGTATGTCTGTATTATAGATAAAATGTCCACTCACAAGTTGAGAGAGATGTTACCAGGAAACAGTGTGATTTCTTACATGGTGCCAAGATTAGCAGTAGAATCGCAAATCACATGTCTAGGAGTTAGTATAATTTTATGAAAGGATTTTTGCCTCATGGCTTTATTCATTCATTAACACCCCGCAGGTTAAGACTTCCCCATTCTAAAGCAGTGGATAGTAAAGTAACTCTTGCACATGTTCAGTGTGAGATGCACTCAATCTTTGAATTTGTGTATGCGGCAAAACCTAGTTTTCTTCAGGTTATCTGTACATGTAGATGTGCTTTTAATTTGCTGTCATGAAGCAGAAGAAATTCTGTTCTTCACGTTTAAGGTGGATGTTAGAAGATAAGGTTTTGGGAAATTAATTACTGCCCCCCTAAAACCTCCATTAATGCAACACTATTTTCTATAGTTTGATTTTATGCACGATAAGACAACATGTGCATCACGAACAGGATGGGCATCTGGATCATTTTGTTACCATAGTTGTATATGTCCAATATAGTCACATATTACTTGTAGATCTTTTGCATTGTAAGCCTTTTTTGGACACTAAAAGAATTAGTCTCATGGATGCAGATTCAAATAGTGATGAATGTATCATCAATTAAATCCACAATATTTGGAAAATCTTTGGAAAATAATGTCATAGAAATCTATATATGTTTCTCTTCTCTGCATTTCGAGAGCAGCCATATCTTTTTGTAACATAGTGCATGCTAATCAATGGTAATGCCTGACATAATAATAAATAAACTCAGTTGGGTTAATGTTCTACACAGATACTTCTATATTGCTTTTAAGTGGTACTGCTGCTGGGGTTTTATAATGACTAAAATATGCATTTTACGATCTAACGAGCTGATTCAGTTTAACCCAATTAAGGGTAAGTAATACACACCGCTCACACTCCTTGTCAGGCTCCAAACATCATTATAGTACTTAAGAAATGAATGTGCTCAGCAAATCATGAACTACCATATAACCAATGTTTGCTGGTATACTAAAATTCTAAAAAAAATGAATGTTTATTTATACTTTAACATTTCAGTCTATATGCAGAGTGAAAGAAACTAAATAAAAGATGTAGCTCACCAATGTATTGATCTTCCTTCAAATATCATTCTGAATGTGTGACTTTAAATTGTACTTTTCCTACAGTACCTTCTGTCTGGCAGTGATCAACTATTGTGTCAAAACTCAAAGTGCTAGCTTTCAAGTGCTTGTGTTCCTAGGTATTGTATGTTGGTTTGTCTCGGCAACACAGATTATTTTTGATCAGCTTCAAATAAGTAAATAATCACTCCCCCTAAGCTGGGATTGTGTGGAAAGAACTACTGTACAAGGTGCTTTATCAAGCATGTTAGGGACAGTACAGTAGCTGCAGTGTAAAGGTAAGCAAGAAGTTTAGGAAGCTCAAGGAAAGCAGTGCACTGTCATCAAAGTTACCTTTATGAATGGCTTGAACCAGGTCTGAGTCATTAATCATTTCTTCAACCAAGTCTGAGACACCTGGCAAAATACTTTGATTTCCATTTTCAGCTCAGTCTCTGAAATATTGAAGTATTTCTAGAGAGAAGCAGATATTTTTTCATATTCATTTTTAATCTATATCTACCTCTTCAGCTTCACCAACAGGGAAGTGGTCAACCTTTCACCCATAAAATATCTGGAAACTGCTTTGCATTTAATAACTTATAAAGTTGCTCTGAGAATTGAGCCCCAAGAATTACGTCATGCTCTCCAATCAATCAACAGACCTTCAGTCTTTCTCACTCCAAAGTCAACTGTACAGTAGCTTCCTGACCTTGGCTAAAGATCAAACCTTCATTTACAGCAAAATCAGATAGCATTTGGAGGGTAATATGAGTTGAGATGGTGTTTGATAACTGCTCAAATTAAAAAATGTTTTGCATGTGGCAGTCTCATAATGCTGGTTGGGATAAAAAATTTGGAAACAGGCCCTGATTGCAAGTCTCTGTGGTCAGCAGATTCCAATGTTCACAAGTCAAAAAAGCAGGAATTTGACAATTATTTTCTTCTAGTGCAAAGCATATAGCCTTTCCAAACAGAAGAATTAAGTAAAGCGTATTCCCAGATCTCAAGGATTCTGTTTTTTTGGGATGACAATAATAGTCGCACATATTATAATCACTAACAGCAAAGTACTCCAGAAAGTATTTGAAAAAAAAAACTTTAGTAGTTGTTTAAAACATTCAAACAAGTGTTTCTGATACAAAACAAAAACCCTAAAACCAATGCGTTGTGTGTCTATACATTCCCACAACTGCTTTTGTTTTGCTAAAAGGTTTTGTTGTAAAAATGGCTACTGTTGGGTGTTCCTTAGTGGCTCAAATAGTAAAGACACTTAAATACAACTTGTGTTGAGTCATTACCATTGTCAGATGTCATTCCTACTGTACCTGGGCTTTGGCATTGGGCTACTGGGAGTAAGTTAAGAGGTGGTGTACAGATGTCACTTTTGGGTTTGGATGACTTTTAGTCTGTCACTACTTTCTTGGCTTGTCATGCAAAAGCATACCCTGGGACCAACTGGGCACCGACCAGTTTACATTTTTGTCAGTTAAGGATTCATCACTCCTCTGATCAATGCTGAAACAATGTGTCACAGTGCAAGTTTCTTGAAAACGGACACACTGGAGTTTGTCCAAAGACCACACTCTGCCTGCCCTGGTACAAGGGTTGAGCAGATGCTCTTATAAACCTGAGGATATAATAGGAGAAAGAATTAGTGGTTCTAAGAAAAAAAAACAGTATCAGAATAGAGATCTTTTTACTAACTCATGGACATATTTGCTCTTCCTCAAAAACACTAGTACCATATCATGTATGCACATTAAAAGTGAATAAAAAATTGTGAAGTGAGGGTCTTGTTAAAAAGAATTTTAGATTCATGTTTTTTTTTTAATTAGACTTGCTATAACCAAGAAGCATAAAGACAAAACATAATAAACATACTTGACTCTATTTGTCTTCAAAACTCAATATGCTGTGCTGTTTTTTGCTGGCCTGAAATTTCCTACTCTGACCTTGACCTGCAGACAGACCCCGGCATTCAGTGACACTGTGGTTTGTGGCAGTCAGAACCGCAAAACTAGATCTTCCCAATGGCTAGAAGCCAGTCCTCTACTCCTTTGCTAATGGTGGAACTGAGCAGTACAAATACGAGACAAATATAGGGGACTTTCAGACAGTTCTGATGTTAAGGTTATTGGCAGGTTAAAGAAACAAAACTGTCATTCTTCCTGAAGTGAGTTGTTTTAAAACAGTAGCTTGCAAACTTTAAAACATCTGTGCACCACATTTAGTGCAACAAATCATAGTGTTTGTCACTTCTCATCTTTTCTTGCATAAATGCAAATGTTTGCATAATTCTCTATTTTTAACCACAAAACATACATTACCTGCACTACTGGAAAGCATTTGCAGACTTCACTATTGTGTGACCAAACTCTGTTCATTCACCTGGAATCTTTATGGTTACTTGATAGTGTTACTGGATGTTTGACAGACTCTTTAAAACCATATTGCTTGTTAATTTTATCAGCAAAGTCTAGTGTACAGAAACTTTATTTTAGTTGTTTATTTAGCTGATGGCATTATTTATACATATGCCAATAAACTTTAAAAATGAAGAATGCAAACAAAAAATACTGTGCAGCATGATATAAAAAGTCAGATAAACAACTGTTTGGTAAAATGCCATAACTGAAACAATATGTTGCAGAAATTATTAGCATGCTGAAATGAATCACATTCTCTCAATGAACATTTTACAGTAACTGAAAGGATAAAAGCAAAGACAAAAGATTTAAAGAACATTGTAGGCTGCTAATAATTTATACTGTATATCTATATTATACCCATAGCAGAGTTTGGTTGGGAATGGGTTTAAAAACTGTTTCAAAAACAAATGTTTTAAGTTAGGATCTCATTGCTTGACTCTTGACACTTCTTCCTAAATGACACTGAGTAAAAATGGGAAACACTTAAATAGAGATGACATATAAGACTGTCCGTGTGTTCAATTGAAAACGGAAAATGTTTGTCAACATTTCTTGCTGCTGTTTTACACAACTGTTACCATTTCAAAGCACAATTCATACAGGCTGCAAAAGCCATTTACATACAGTATTTAGATGTTCAGTACACCAGTGAATTATATATGACATGCTGCAGAATTGTAGTGTCAGAGTCTGAAACAAGCAACCCAGCCATGTTTTTGAAGCTTATAACGTGGTTTCTTTGAAGAAATGTCTAAATGGGATTCGTGGTTCAGTTAACTACTAACAATCAAATGGGCTCAGAATTGCTTAGTCTCATTTGTAATTATTCTTTTGTTCTTAACATGATGACCAAGTATTGACTTAATAATATTTTTGGTTGCATTTTATGTCAGCTCATTTAGCTTTAGATACAAACATAATCAAATAGACAAAACAGGGAATTTTCACCCATGTACTGTATAAGGAAAGAAAATACAATGGTGAAACCTCTTGCAGATTTAGTTCTCTCTTAAGATCTTTGTACTTTTGGACCATAATAATCCAGTGAGAACAGTGCATCCTTGCCATGGCAAGAAGGACTGAAAGCAAAATCTCTTTTGGTTCACAGTTATTCCTTTATTTTCTCTTTGACAGTTCTTTCATCAGCCTAACACATGAAATGAGATATTTTATAGTTTTCCTTATGCTTTCCTGTTGTGAAAATTACAAGCTGCAAACTGTTTACCTAAAGAAAATGAAGACTCACAACGAAAAACACAAAACTGTCATAGCAGGAACAGCTGAACAACTGATCTGTCAATTCCTCTTTCAGTTCCTCTTTCTTTTAAAATGAGAAACGCGTTTCCTATTACAGACTGTAATGAATTCCTTTCTTTTCTGTCACAAATTGTCAAAAATCATTACGAGCAAAGCCTACTGTATGTACATACCGGCAGCTGAATTAATAAGTGGTCTCTACATTCTCAAGGCTAATGCATTGTGCAAGTATGGTTTGCCTCTTAATGCCTTTCTTTAAGAAAGTATTCATATCAGAGATGCTATTATGTATGTTAATCAAGGTATCCATTAATTCTTCCATGGCTCTAGACCTGAGAAATCTCCCAGTGAAATAAATATAAAACTTAATAATTGAGTCTCCAAAGCATTATTCATATGGTTTCTAAGCGGTTTTTTAGACAAATGTGCTTTTCATAACTATATATCTGCTGATAAATATATCAGCAGTTCTATACAGTATATTGTTCTTTTAACACCTGACGTAAATCAGTATGGCACATTATACAACAGTCTGGGAACTAATGTTTCTTGTGGCACAGAGTAAATTAAATAAACTTCCTACAAGGTCTATATAAGACCTGCTGTATAAGGGCCATAGGTCAGCTGCAAAAAAACATATGTTAAATTTATCTAGTAGTCTATAAACTCTAGTTATTCAGCAGATTTGTGAAACACCCTCGGATTGAAGAAACTATTAATGGAATGCTTACCTAATGTTGTCTTACGACTGCTTACTTATAAGAACAACAACAACAAAAACATTTTAGGGCAATATATAGAACTGGAGATGAGAGCATTAGAAAGGTTACAGACAAGAAGAATCCAGTTCCCCGTCTAGCTAGGAGGGGTTGCAAGTAGCTTATTGACCACCCTTCTTGAAGGAACCCAAAATATCAACCTGCTTGGTTAGCTTGTTCCCAATTTTAATAACCTGAAAAGCCTTGCCTGCTGTTCTCAGTCTTAAATGTACTACTCCTTAATTTCCCCATTTGTCCTTTGGTTCACATTTCAGTATTGATCTTGAAAAAGTCCACGAGGTTGACTTTGTCAATAGCTTCAAGGAATCCGTGTACTTGAATCAAGAGCCCTCATAATTTCCATAGTCTACTGTGTTTAAAAAGTTGTTATAGTCTCAAATAAACCTAAGGTTTATTGTTAATATCATTGTGAACCCCATTCTAACAGGTCAGACTACGTGCATAGTAGACAGAGACATTGTTTATCTGTCTGTGGATAGAACCGTTTATTGAGTGTGTCTGCATTTTATGTTCTAAGACACATTGTTGACCTTCTGGTTGTTTGAAGGAAAGGGAGTGTTGTCCTTTTCTATTTCTGAGAAATGGCTCATCTGAAAATGTGTTCAGGTTTTTATTACATTATTTTTTCCCTCTATGAATTGTATTTTTAATTTACTTTAATTTTTATAGTGTCTGTTTATCGATCAGTCTAAGTGTTGAAAATAATTTCTGTACCTTTATTGTCTTGGTGTTTTTTTTCTTAAATATTTCTAAGCTAAATGTCAAGTTGAATTAATTGAATATTATGATTCTGTTGATGGTTTTGAAGAATATATTTTATAAATATGTTTCATAACTGCTCTGTTTAGTTGTTAATTGTAGCCATTTTCCTACTCATTTCTAGGAAGGACACTTATCGCAGCGCTATACAGAAATCACATTTCCATGTCTTTATTTTTCTTTGATCGGAAATAACACTCATTCATTTCTATTTCCTATCACTAAATGTCAGTTGTCTTGCTTACTGCTATGGACCTTGACCTTAGCATCAGAGACATTAGAATTTTGTGTTTTCCCTGAAACACTTTCTGTTGGACCATCCACCATTAAAAAAAAATACAGTGAGTACAGCTCAGTCGACATTGAATGGAGGCCACAGTAGGTCTTACTGCAAGCTGTTACACAGATGCTCATGATAACCTGGTTATCTAAGGCAGGTGGCTACAAATAAGCTTTGTCAATCACTTTGAGATACCCAGGAAATATTGAATGATGACACAGGACTCCTTTATTCTAAATCTGTGAAGCAATACGTCTCCTGACAAATTCCTGACAAATTAAAAATGCAGGACTTTAGCCTTAATGGGGAACTGAAACACTATTTTTATAGTGTTTCACCTGAATGCATTAAAGTGTTGAAACCTGAAGAAGGCTCCATGGCCGAAACATTGTGTTTTTTCTCTCTTCTTTTTTTCAGCATGGAATAAACCTATTACTTGTTCCTTTGCAGCCTACGCATGCTGACGCAGCTCCCCACCTGAACCACAATTTTATGTTTTGGGATTAGAAACAATCGACATTGATGAGTGCATTTCAATCCACAATAAAAGTAAAATGTACACAGTAACTTGTAAAACCTCCAAATTACATCACAAAATAGACACATTTTCCAGATATGCCCAGTTCTTTATTCTGAGATACAGTACAAGGTAACAAAACTTATGATGCCACGATGCAGCCTTATTACATTGTAAAGAATCAGTCTTGTGAATACATCTCTTTTAATCCAACAGAAATATTGCTCTTGATTTCGAGACAGTTTTGCGGACAGATACCACTTACTTGTTAACTTTTAACTTATTCTCTTTTCTTTCATTACTGTTTGGAACGTCAAGCTTAAGAAAAAGGCAGATATCTATGGTTATATAAACTACTGTTCACATTTACGTTTATGGTATCACTCAGTTTTGTTTCCTTTCAGTGCTTAACAAAGTAAAATATCAAACGTTCCAAAATATGTCCAAAACGGAACACGCTCCCACTATTCTTCCATACTGATATGCAGTGAATGCTTACAGACTAACTCACTGCTTCATTCAAAACTACATAAGTTACTTTTTGAAGAAAAGGCAACCAAAGATTTCATGACCCTATAGCACAATGCAGGTGCTGTTGTATTTTTAGATCACAACAGATGGAAGGAATGCACCAGAAATAGAGAACAAAGAAGCTCCACATTACTTAGATCTGTCTGTTTTACAGCCACAAGCAGTCATCTCCTTAAGGTTCATTGTTTTACCTAATTCCATCCAACATTCCTCTTTATTCCTTAGGCCCATGTCACACTCTGCTGATTCTATTATCATGTGCCTGCTGGCACAGAGTGTTGCTTTAACCACAGTACAGCCAGGTTACTTCTGATGACATCATCCCAGTCTCCACTGTCCATCTTGGCTGGGCCTCCAGACAGCGTCATGCACTGAAGCACACAATATCACGTGTCCTCAAGCAATACATTTTTCCTGCCCCCTGGGTCCCTTCTGATGACTTCATTTTAATCACACTAATTTCATTTGCCTTATCAATTAAAACCTGCAGCTCTCAGCCCTTCCATAGTCCTTTAGTTTTGAAAAGTAATAGGCTTTTTAACAGGACCAGAGGCCTTGTGAGTGCTGGTAAAATAAGCATGGCATGACTCTGCCATCAACTACAGCTTTTATTCTTATATTTGGAGCGATATTGTTAACTCTTTTTGGCTGCCAATATATCCAAACAAAAATAGATTTACAAAAACTTTAATGAGAATATTTTATATTATATCAATATTTGTCCTTTTTATTAATGTTTCTATAACATAATTTTCAAATATGTACACCTATCGGTTTGTCCAGAGCCAACTGTTGGAATTTTGAGAGACCTACGTACCTACCTCTTTTGCAACATCAGCCAGTAATCATAATTCAACTTGCCTGGTTGAGGAAATGACAGTGTTAAGCTTTGGTCAAGCTCCTAGGGTAAAAGGAATAAGCCAGGGAGGCAGCTGTAAAGGTAAAGCTGGAGTGGAGGGAGGGGTGATTTTAGTAGGACTAAAATTTAACCTCTTCCTGGACTTCTGTAAAATAACACTGTTTAAAAAAGTTTCCTAAAGTCGTGGAGTAATTTATTTTTTGTGGTATCACAAGGTATCCCCATATAAAAGTAACTTGCTTCTCTTGTAGTTGTGTTTGGTGTATAATTTACTGTAAGTAGAAAGCTTCCATCTTGTTTTTCACCAGTTATGAGACATCATTTGTCTTTCAAAAAGCTGTTTATTTCGTATAAATCATTTGAGTTACATTTGGGCCGTATTAGTGTTTTTATGTCAGTAGTTACTTTTACCTGAGACACTCAAGTTCACTTAGCCCAGGTTTTCAAATTCTATGTTATGCTAATATCATGCAAATAATTATGTGTTATATGTTAATACTGGAATACTTGTACATGTTTGATCTAACTCTTAATTTACTTAATTAATCTTAATTATTAACTCTTAATTTATTTTCTTAATGATCTAACTCTTAATTTACTTAATTAATCTTAATTATTAACTTAATTTATTTTCTTAACTATTAATTTAATTTCTAGGAATGCTGGTGATTTTTACTGTAATTTTAGACGTTTACTATATAGATTGAGAAGTGTAAAATGTAAATCAACAGAAATCATTTAAAATCATTCAACCCACATGGAAGCCCTTAAGTACAATATTATGTAAAATTTTACATACAAATGTTCATTTTTAAGGTGGCATCTTTAGATATTCATGCAAAAGTCCAGACTTAACTTCTTGAACATGAAATGTGTGTATTTGTGACTGTTTATAGTGTTTTGTTTGTGTTGGTAAAAACATTTGATATCTCAAACTGGACTTTTATGTATGCAAACATATAGCAAAACACCACTTGCATGGATCTATTTTAAACAACAAGAGTTCGAAGCAGATAAGAATTACTGTCACATACTTGCTGAAATACATAAATAGGCATATTACAGGTCACAGCTACAGTAGATCACTTTCCTTTCACCTCTGAGATAAATTTTAGTACTAATAGCAAATGGTAATAATTGGTGACTTGATTAAGTGACTCGATGCTACTCAGATCCAGATCCTGGAATCTTAAAGGAGTAGGTTTCTTTACTTGTTCTTCAGCCTTATAACAACATTGCCATCAAGTGATACTATAGAGTAATGCATTCCGGAATGAAGAATATTGGAAAGAATCTCCTCTATATAATGCATCACATTTAAATTGTTCAAGACTGTGGTGTTAGTAATATTGGATTAAAATCCCTGCAGTATTTGTATTGTAAAGGACATAAGATGTGTGAGAGATGTCCTTCAAAGATAGCTAATTGTAAATGAACGACCAGGATTTCCAAACTAGAACAAGATTGACGGTAAATTGAATATCACCGTCACGGCAACCTACGTTATAAAATTAGAGAGCACATATTACCAGGGTAACTGAAAAGTGTCTGAATTTCACTCACAGCCTCACAGCATGTACAGTACAGGTTTGAAATCAAGGATAATCATGTGGTTTGGGAAGTTTTATTTTAATGACAAAGAATGATACAGTATGCAAGTATTGAGGGATAAAGTCATCAACAGGATTTCATTTATGTTTTCAACATGCTGCTCAAAATACTTGTATTGTATACAATTACTTGTATACAATTCAGAGAGGAAGAGTAGTTTTGGAATACGGGGACGTTTATTTTTAGAAAGATCTGTATAAGCTACAGTATAGACACTGACAGAACGGAGAAGAAGGTGCTGTCCAGGGTCCTGAAGAGAAAATAGTGCTGTATCTGCAGAGTTATAATTCTAATGTCCAGGTTTCACCCTGAAAACCAACTTTTACATGACCACTAGGATTAGTAAAGAACAGATTACCTCTTATGATAAGGCAGAAGTTTTCTAGGTCTTCATAAAAATAGCCTTTCTTTCATAAAGAGATACATAATTCTGAACTATGAAAAAAATATTTAAATACAGAGAGAGGTATGAAGGCAATGCACACTGTTTAACTATTTAAGGCTACCACCTGTTAAACTCTGCGCACAGCTACAGGTATGTTATTGGGGGTACGAAATACAAGTACTACTGCATTGATTTGTGCTACTGTTCAAGCCTCTCCTAATGACGCCTAAATTATAGGGGTATATTTGTTATTGCAAGTAAGATCCTTCTCTATTTGATATTTTAAGTCACTCAATCATTCTAACTGACGCAAATTCTTCACGTTCCTGGAATAAGTAACTACAAATACCACAGGATGCTCGAAAATGTTGGGACAATAGCAAAAAACCTAAAAGTAACTTCAACTGGGCAAACTTCCCTTTGAACAAATCATAAACAAGTTAGTTTCAATCCTAAGAAAATGAACGGCTCTTGCCCTTGTCATTCTAATGCAACAGAGGTTTTGACACGTAATCACTTTAATTACTTTTATACTGTTTGGGGGGTAGTATTAGAACTGGAATCTTCACAGATCTCATTTTGTGGAAAGTTAGCTGAATTAAATTAAGAGGAATTTCAAAATCTGCTCTCTACAGACTAGTTTATAACCATCGCCGCCTTGTGGTCGTATTTGTAAAAGACACTTTATACCGTAGGTACTTAAACCGTCTAAATTATTTTATATTCTAAAAAGTTCCTAATATAGCAGCCATTTATGTTTTCGTTTTGATGTCCCAAATATTCAAAATATATATAGAAAATACTTCTGTAGTGAAAATGCATAACTTCCCTTTTTACTTCACTTTTTACAAGTGACTTAAATATAATGAATATACTATACGTCAGCATTGGAGAGTTATTTGAATGTAAGAGTACACGAGCAATGTAAAAACAACTTGCTAAATTCAATTTAAAAACCTTTGCAAATAGTTACAGATCTACTTTCATTTGATAATGTTGTGTACTTTGTAGATGTCTGTCTGTTTTTTAGAATCATAAATAATCTTAGTCCCTCTACCTCAAAAGGTTTTATATCACTCTGCTGTAACAGTATCAGAAACGCAAAAGTCTCTACAAAAGATTATTGGTTGGAGCGGTATATAGCCTCTGAACTTAGAAAGTCAGTATTTTCAATTAGAGAATCTGGCTCCTGGAATTCATAACTTTTCGAAAATCTTTTTACTTTATGTTAAATTTGTTTACTGGGAGTTCAGGGAAAACAAAGAATATTACACGGGACCATATACAATAATGAACAAATGGGAACAACCATCGTGGTATAACAGACCTGGTACCTAAACATACTGTGTAAAACCAACAATAACATTAACACAGAAAGAAAGGTTAAGAAAGAAAAAAGGAAATCAGAGGTGTGAAAGAGAGGACCAAAAGCAAAAGAGGAAAAAAAAGTGGTGAAATGACAAAAGAGTGAAGCCAGAATCTTCAAGGTCATCATGTGTCTGGGTCCAACTGCAAGCTCTTAAAGCAGTTTAAGAATGGCTGCAGGGCAGAATTAAATTTTCCAGTTGAGTCATGGAGGGCAAACCTATTTTTTCAAGAAAGTACATTACTGTACTGTACATCCCTTACCTGGTGAGTGAAGGTGGGTGCAACAGGTTATTTCCGATGGAGCAAAATCAAATGTCTCATTAGTAAAGTGGAAAAAGCCAGGGTGCCTGGCTGAATATTAGATAAAATGGTAAGATAAGGGATAAGAGGAGAGGGCTCAAGGCGTGTATCTAATTTTTTAAAAATAGATTCAAATAGAGATTTCCAAACTGGTTCCAGTGCTGAACAAGACCAGTACATGTGGAGGAGAATAGCAGAGGCCTGCTTGCACTTATCACACCTCGGAGCAGTGTTTGAGAACAATTTTGCTAATTTAATCTTCGAAAAGTGAATGCAGTGAACTATTTTGAATGCCCAGCCTTGCAAACTGTATAGATGAGAAGTGTATTTGAGACAATATACTGTAGTTTGCAATAATTCTTTAGAAAGTTCAAATCCTAATTCCTGTCCCAATAGACATTTCACAGTTGCCAATTTAGTGCAACCCAGAGAGAGTATAGAGGAATACCTTTGGGAAATTATACACCTAACATTTGGAGTTAATTTAAGTATAAAATCAGTATCTGAGTCAGGAAGCAAAGCAGGGAAATTTGGCACTTGGTTTGAGATAAAATCTCGAATCTGAAAATAATGAAAGGAATGTGATGTTGATTACATAAATTTGAGGTGTAGCTCCAAGGCAAAACAGCTATCAGTGAACAGATCTCTGCAAGACGCTTTGATAGAGAAACTGATTACAAAAGTTAAGAATTAAAATAACAGGAGTGTGCTCTGAAATTACAATACTGCCATATTTGCCGGTCTTTAGAAAGTAACTTGTTATCTATAAGGAAGTAGTCCATATGAGCATATGGTATTATTTGTGTACTAATGAAAAGAAAGAATAATCTCTGGCAGAGGAAAGTAGAAAAAAAACACCAAGGATCAGACACTTTATAGGCATGTAAAAAAGAGGTAAATGCTTGAGCAGATTTTGAAGGTAAGTGAGATTTTGGAGCAGAACAAATCCAAAGTAGGATTTAAAACACAATTAAAGTTTTCTCCTAAGATTAAATGGTGGGAATTCAGGTTAAGAAGTAAACAAAACAAGTTAGTCATAAAATTGCAAAGTTAGGGGCATAGACATTAGCCTTTAACTATCACACACTGACCATAAGAATCTGATATTACTTGTGTGGGAATGAATGGAATATTTTTGTGTATTAATATTGCTGTACCTCTGGCCTTACTATAGAATTTAGAATGAAAAAGTTGTCCCACCCAGCTCTTTCGGACACGGAAGTGATCTATGGTGCGGAGGTGTGTTTCTTGAAGACATGCTGTTTCCACTTTAATCTTCTGGAGATGCATGAGTACTTTATTACACTTCACAGCAGTATTTCCACCTTTAACATTCCAACTTATAAGGCTCACTGGGCAGGCTGTAACAGGGTGTTTTTGGTTGATGGACATCAGAGCGAAAAGAGAGAAGTACAATCATTTTAAATGTTACAAGAGAATATGTACAGATCTACGGTGCCCCACACAGATAACCCAACAATGACGAAGAAATATATGTTATAAGAGAGAAGGGAAAGAAAACAAAAGAAAAACAGAATTCCCCACCCTCGTCACCTCTTCAATCGATGTGACTGCAAAATCAAAGGGAAAGAAAAGTGCAGACCCACTCACTGACACCTACTGTAACCTCCTGCTTAATTACATTATAAGCATGTAACCAAGAGCTAAAGTGAAGGTACACTGTAGTACAGTATAGGGATCACCAAGGTAGAATCTGAAATAATCTAATGGTTTGAGAGCAGACAATAAATGAAAATGTCATGAACTGTGATCCCAAACTATTTTACATAAACAAGAAATATTTACAATAAATGTACTGTAGATTACTTGAAACAGGCAATGTACAACCACAGATCTTTACTGCTAAGATAAAGTACCTCCCCACATGATAGGACAAAAAAAAACCAAGTCATCATAGTGAATATGACATGAAGCCAAAACTCCTTAAAATATACAATCATCTCATTTTATATTTAACATTTAAAACTGAAGTGAAATCATGGCTTTAAGCTAATCAATATTGCAACCATTAGTCTCCTGATGTCTTTTTTAATGACTAGCATTATGTCATTGATCATGACAAGTGATTGCCTTCTAATGTGACTCTTGCAGTCTTTAATATATTTATTAACACACATTTTATTGTTGTGCATTTTACCATTTGTAGTATCTATTTCCTATTCGTCATGTTTTTTTTATCTACTGTATGGCTTTTATCTTATTGATAGAGTCCTGCCCAGGGACTGTTAATCAGCTTTTGTGTTAATTCTGGCTCAGTTTAAGAGCTGTCGGCTGTCCTTTTACAATAAATTAAACAAATTTAAAGTTGTTGCACCAGATAAAGGACCCAAGTTAGAAAGTGATATTATGCTACATCACCACCAGGGTGCAGGAGTGATACACACATAAATTGTGGGCTGTTTAAATGTGTTCTTTTCTCATTCCACTGATCATCCACCAGGTACTGTACTGTAGGGCACTTAGAATTTCTAAATCTGTGAAAAAAAAGAATTCAAAATCTAATTTCAACTACACTAAAACTTAGAAAAAATATTTATTGTAAATCTTAGGAAAGTATGCTTCTGAACACAATTATTTTGAAAATTAATTATAAATAATACTGTAAGTTCCAATTTGCAAGCTAAACTGAGTTTCCATAAACACAGCTTGGTATCACACATACTGAGCAACTGTGATCTAAAACACAAGGAAACTTTAAAACCTCTTAATATGTTCTTACATTTTCTGTGGGAAGGGAAATAAAATGCTGGATGTTAACTATGTTTTGCAGTTTTCTAAATTAATTTATGTACTGTATATATTTGTTTCAACAATATTTGTTGAAAAATGTGTGAGTGGCAGGGGAAGTGTTTCTGTTCAATAAACTAGAAACACAATGTTGCAAAGAAAAAAAAAACTAAACTCCAGCCAGAGTAACCTCATTAGGAGAGAAACAGAATCAATTTTGGACTCGGATATTAAAAGAAAGCACTAGGAACCAGTTTGAGAGGATGATCAGTTTCGAAACACTAAACAAAGCAAACGTCACAGCTCATCCTCAGAAGTCAAGAGAAAATATGCTACTTAATTAACATCAAGAGGGACAGTTTCCTTGATGTTAAGTTGCAAAAAGACAGAGGAACTACAGTTACTTTGTATGGATAACAGTTTTCCACATTTTAATACATAACCATGTAATACTAATTAATTAAATGAACAAATTCACCCAAAATCCACTTTATATACTGTACAGTTCAGCAGTTCCAAGCCCTCTTACAGTAGGTCAAATGGGAAAGAATAGATTTAATTCCTGCTATAAAGTACAATATTAACATAAATTAAGGCACTTTTCTTCTTCGTCCGTTACACCGTTTATTAATGAGCTATCAATTTTGAAAAGCCCTTTTTGTTTAACAGAATCTTTAAGATAGCTATTTCACAATCGATAACAAAACATTACCAACACCAGTTTAAAAAGTGCATAGACTTAAATATAATTCATATTGAAGTATTTATGTTTTTAAAATGTATGTTTTTCTTTAAAATTTCATTTGCATTGTTTATTGCTGGGCATTTTTAAAACAGTTGATCTATTTTGCAATGCATACTTCAGTCATTGCTTTTTTCACATGCATGTCAACAGCAATCAGAATGTGCCTGTAGTCACTTGCAAAATCAGCTCCAGTGAAGCTTAAAACATTTACATGGTGCAGATTTTACCATTGTTCCCTTTGAGAATGGGATTTTAGTCCTCTGGATCCTTTGTGTCAGTATCTTCATGTAAAGCAATACAAGTTGAGTATAATCTCCTGCACATGCACTTTGGGCTGTTTAAGCAATTTCAACACACTTTTGAATAAGGTATTGTCATTGGCAGAGCCTGGCACCTTTGCCTGAGCTCAGGAAAAGGAGCTGTGTGCCAGTCACAAGGCTTCCCTGTTCTAACATAACTAGGGCACAGCTGTGCAGTTCATAGGCTCTGAAGAGTCTGTGCGGGCAGAAGTACGGTACAGCTGGTTCTTTGTTTCCCTCTGTTGTTTGCATGAATGCTTTGTATGGTAATGGGAAGTGAGATGCTAACCTCTACTTTCTGGCTAACACGTTCAGTTTGTTTTCATAGCTCATTGTTTCCTCTGTCCCTTCCTTTCTGAGTCTGTTTTTTTTCAGGGAGAAACATGCTAACCTTTGCATAACAAAGCAGATCCAGTACTAATATGGAGGTGTGTCCATTACAGGAACACAGGAACTATGTTTCAGCTGTATTCTCTCAGCTGCATCATCCCTTGGTCTAACAGAGATTGCTTCTCTCAGGCAAGGAAATCGTAGGAGATGATGAGTTTTGTGTGAATTAAACTGTGGGTATGGTGGATACAGTTTCCAACAATCTGCATTTTTTTTCCTGCTCTCAGACTTACTCACCGGATAGGAAAATGTGGTTTACTGAATAGAATTAAGATGAATAAGATTAAATATTCTGCTTTGCTTTCTATTCATATGTCTACAATAAGGTAATTTACAGCTGTACATTAATCCAGAATACTTGATTTTTAAAATATTAGTCATGATAACCCTGTAACATGCCCACCTAATGTTAAAAACCATGTTTTTAATTTGTTGCCTTTGTTAATTGTGTTCTACTCCCTACATGACTATAACTGTCTGATGTTATGTTTCTAAATAAACACTTTATTAAGATGACTCATACTGTACATGTTTGTTGCACAGTTATTTAACATAAACCTTCCTCTTTTACTGCTACTGTATGTGCAGCCATCTGTTTTCAGGCCATTGTTTTATTTTTTGTTTTGTCCTTTGGTAATGCCATGGACTGTTTATAGCTTTAAAATATAGATTTCTGCTATACATGTACTGTATATTATTTAGTTATGCAATATAATATATATTAGATTATATATTATATAGATATTATTAGATTATAGATATTATTATTTATTAGATTATAGATATTATTATTTATAGATATTATCTATAAATAATATTATAATATTATTTATAGATAATATTATATAGATATTTAATCAAAACGTTCTTTGGTTATAATAATCCAGCTAACAGCACATGGCAATCACTAATAAATAATAAAATAATTATTTTATACTCGCATTTTCCAAAAAGTCCAGTTGGCTAAATAAGTGACAATTAATTTAGCCACATAGTAAAGAAGTTTTACTTCTGGCAAAGCTGTGAGAGACCTACCAGGAACACGTAAATAATCAATTTTGTTTTCCAGGACAGTTTCAGTGTTCATTGGACATTTTTATATAAAATATAAAAATATCTGTAGAAGTAATTCATATTTGTGACCGTGTTTACAAGGATGACAGCTTCTTAAATGTTTTTTTTTCATTTTTTTATATGCTCATCCAATACCTCTCTTTTTATTTATAATTTTCTTAATAGCTGTTCTCAAAAATTGCCTGTCAAGTTATGTAAGGCCAAAGCATAGAGCTTTGTTTTGTTCAAAATGTCACGGAAATGTTACCATAATTCTGGTGTCTCACAAACTAGCCTTTAATTAAGTATTGCTAATTCATCATCATTTTAAATAGTGTTCATTTTTTATATTCTTGCTTTTTAATGCCACTTGACAAATATGCAGGCATTTAAGCTTTTTCACTGTACATAAATCACATTAATATATTTAAGGAGATATAAGTGTGTTCTGTGAATGACATTCAAAAAGATGTACTAATGGACATCATTAGCAATCACAAAACATGCTGTAATTCAGCATCAGACACAGAGTGCAGCAGTGAGCACTGATTTTGGTAATGGACTATTATTTGGTTCAAAAGTTATATAAGATTCCTTTCATTTCACCTCATGTTCACTCCCAACACAAGAAGCGCAGGAATAAATTGAATATGGATTTCCATAATGAAAAAAACAGAATTTGGGAACACTGAAAACTATGATTATACATTTTTTTCAGTACTAAATAACTAGTTAAATATGTGGATTCATTTCTTCATTCTTTAAAAAGTTATCAGAAAGCTTTTGACATTTAATTAGAGGGCATCATTTTACTTTCAAGTTTTTTTCCTTTATTTTCATTATTTCTTCTTCACAATCTCAGAAAAAGTACATGTAAAAAGTTATTAGTTTAGTAAATACGCAGAATCAAGGAGATAATTATGCATAGCCTATAAACCATGTAAAATGGTGCATGAAATACAGAATGACAGCTGAAGATAAACTGTGCCAATCCATTTGCCTTTGACTATAAAGACATGTGAATGTTTTTCACTGAGTTCAAGTATACTATAATTATGAGGTCACCCTATCCTGGGCTTCTTAAGTCTGTTACTGTATATCTGCACTCAGTGTATTTCACAGATATAATAAAATGCAATGGCTTTACCCTATTCTGCTTATCCCCAAAAACTCTTTTTGTGCACGGGTAATGGGGAGGATAATTATGGCATATAGTCCTTAGATTATAAGATAAAGTGAGAAGCATGCAATGTGGTTTGCACATTAAAGCTGTCTAGAATCCATAACTATTTGAGTCTAGCCTACAATGAAGAGACATGTTATGAACTGAGAAGTGTTGAACAGTTGTACAATTAAGACAATCACACACTTACTGTATAGTAATTGTTCAATTTTAGTCTGTTAAATGCTGAGGTGAAATAATATCCTACAAACAGGCCCTCCAAGACCAGGACTGGACACTTGTCTTAGTAGAGTCCATGAGCAATTCAAACCCAAATGCTTTTATATGGTGCCATTTTTAATTTTTCATTATTTTTTTATAGAAAACTGGTAATATTCTGACAACTGAAAACACGTTAAATTCTCTAGAAGTAATTGGATTATGGAGCAGAACTAATTAGTGTAATTACTGTATTACACATTTGCATTTTGTTCATACTCATTATTTAACATTTTTCTGGGCAATGACTTATTTTATAAGGGAAGGTTTACAGTACTTATTTTGGCAATGGTGATAACTTTGAGGCTGTGACTAGTAAGGCCCAGACATTGACAGCATTTTCCTGTTGTGCATGTTTATGTTTAGCAGGTTGGCTTTCAGTCCTAATGCAAACAGGCCAATGAGGTCCTTACTCACCAACCCTATACCAGTTTGTTTAAGCTATGACTTCAAATGTCGTTAAGATTTAGCAAAATACTGTTACAATGATTGTAAGTGACTATTGAAGTGTATTGAATAATCTAGATACATTGGGTAACACCTGGCTAGCATCAACATTTCCAGTTCTCAAAAGCTTCAAGGCAAGGAGATGTAGGGGTGCGAAATTCAGTCATCAAAGCAATTGTAATGTTTACCTTGAAAGTTTTAGGTCATTGATTAAGTGTCAATTAACAGCCCAGGAAGACAGCATAAAACAGTCAGGTAGGGAAAAGAGGCTTAGAAATGAGAAAGAGACACCACCAAGAGAAACCACCTTATCCTGATCATCTTTGAAGACCAGATTTGAGTTAAGTGTTTGAACCTTGTTAAGACAGCTTACTGTTCTGTTATTATTAGGAACTTTTGATTTCCTGTGTAAAAATCCATTGGTTAAAAAAGGCCTCTTCTTGGTGGGTGCATTTTTAGAATAGGGAGATACAGTATGTTCCCATTCATTTTGTAGCATCCAGGTTTACAAAGAGAGAGATTCATCCATAGGTCATATTCTGTTAGGTTTAGAAGACAGCTTAATCTGTTATTTTGACCTTTGTAGATGTAAGAGTTTGAATACCTGGTAGCAGTTTGGTGTTTTTCTGGGCGGTCAGGATGTAGGCCACTTAGACACCTTGTACAGTATATACAGTAAATTTGTAAATAGCATAACATGTTTATTGTACTGTATGTTTCAGTTATGTGTAGTTCAAGTAGGTGGCTGCGTCAGCATGCATAGGCTGCAAAGGAACAAGTAAAGGTTTATTCCATGCTGAAAAGAGAAGAAAATAAGTCTTCACCCCCAAATAGGCTCTACAGCTGAAACATCGTGTTTCTTTTCTTCTCTTTTCAGCATGGAATAAACCTTTACTTGTTCCTAAATTCTGTTAATAAACATTTGTTTAACCAATCTGATTCATTACTCTTTTCACAAAAGCTATGCCAGAGACCAAAGTACTTGGGTGCCTCTAATTATATCAACCACATAGGTATATTCTTTGAAAAATAATTTATTAATTGGGGGTTATGATTTATTTTACTTATTGATTAATCTACTCAGCCTATGTCTGACATTCACTATTTTTATTATCCTTATTTGTAAAAATATCATTATAGTAACTATTGAAAAGCAGCCGTCACACAAGTTACCGAGGCCATAGCATGGCTGTGCTTTCCTGTTTTCCCTTTGCAACAGCTGCTAAAATGTAATGTAACCTAATGCAGCCTGCATGCTTTTACTCTGCCCAGCTCTGGGGCCCACTCATCCCAAGCAGTGCTAATTGTATGCTACCATTTGAGAAATCCTGGTAGTGCTGAAAGTGAGTGGAATCTACAATGTCTGAACCATTTCAATAGCTGTACAATATAGCTTTTTTCTATCCTTTGCTTTGTGAATAAAATTGTACTTTAATTTTTTGGGTAACTACTGCAGATAAAAAATATGATTTATCTCATCATTGTTATATAGCAACGGCCCCTACAGAGTTTTTATTTAATTCTATTTCATCTTGAGCATGACACAAGGGCCAGAGTTCTCAGCAGCTGACTGCCAATTCTTCCTGGCAAGGCAATGGAGCTTCTGTCAACTGTCCATTCCAATTTGTGGGCAACATGACTAATTTAGATTTTTTTTTTAATTCAGACAAAAGCAAACATCGAATTGCTTCCTCTGTATTGTGAAACAAAATGAGACGCACATTCGGCAGTAAAGAAAAGCTCAACTGGGGACCGAGATGTACGCTCATGGCTTGTTTATGTCAAAAATATATTTAAACATACAGTACTGCCAGAAAGTATCTACATGTTGCAGAGAGGTCTGCTTTTCTCATAAAGACATTCAGACAGATCATTTTATCATCCAGACGTGCTACAAAGTGCTTTACACAGAGTGCCAGCATGCTTTTCAAGCTGAGAGAAATCAAATAGTGACTATAGAAGGCTGTAGAACAGTTGGCACTTTAAACATGAAAATATGGAAGCTAAAGACTGGGACAGATGTCCAGACTTTTCAACACTTATTATTTTACTAAGCATATTCATAATATCCAAATGTTCTTACACTGTATCAAAGAAATGGATCTTAATGTAGCAATAAGAATGACAGATATTCATTTTAGAATGATTCTGGCAATACAGTAATTATACTATATTATAAAGTATTATCTTATAGTATTAAAAAATGACCTACAGTATTCATGTAAGCATGAATGCACAAATAATTGCATTGCAATGCTACTGCCAAAAGCAATAATGCCTTCATGTATGATGATGGTGTCTACCTAAGAACTTTCTTAAGCAATTAAATTGTACTTAATAATGCCTCTGATAATTAATCATGCTTACAAAATCTGACAAATGTTTAAGACTTGCATACTGTATGTAACTTGAACAAAGTGGTTAGTTGTGTCACGAAGCAGTTCTTTCCGGGCCCTATGCAGGCGACACGATCCGGTTGGTGAAGACACAGTAGGAATTATATCATGCAGGAGAAGGGATGGAGACAAGGGGGCGTGTCCAAGGAGTGCAGGTGTCCAGAGGAAGTGAGTCCAGGGCAAACAATCCATATAGGAAATTCAAACGGGTAATCAGAAACAAAGGCAGAAGTCCATGGCCAGGTGATCCATCCGGGGGGAACAGGAACCGGGTCGGAACCGGTGAGGGGAATCAGGAACAGAAAGTTAAAAGCATACCGGAGCTAGACGCAGGTGCAGGTAATGGGAGAAAACACGGAAGGGCTGGAGTGCCCTTAAGAGGAGGGGTTTGCGATCGTGACAAGTTGATGCAGTGAAATCTGTTTTGCACAGTTGTTTAAGAACACCAGGTGTTCAAATGTGTTCTTTTCCAAGTTGTCAAATATCACCATCAAAAGCAAACATTTTTATTAATGCACTGTTCAATGAAGGCCAAGAACGCCTGTCTTTGTATTCTCTTACTCAGCTTATTCCTGCACCTTTTGATTTCCACTTGCCTTCACACAGGAGGTCGTCACGGTCATTTTTCATTTTATGAAGCTCACTTTAGTACTGCTAGGATGCAATAATAAGTCAGTCTTTTTACTGTACGTTCAGCACAGTGTCAATTCTGTGTCTGCAGAACTATAAAGATGTTAGATGCCAACCCAATACTTCAGGTTTAATGCCAGGTTTGACTGGACGTTTTAAGGAAATACTTTTAGGACAAGGAAAAGAAAGCCTTCTTAGGGGTACAGAGAGGTGAAAAAGAATATATTCATCAATTAGCCTAACTGCTTAAGAGGTCACCTGATATGTAAATCAGAAGAGACATGTGTCCATGATGAACATGGCTGAAATTATACCTGAGATAGTATAATTCCTGAGGGCACTGCCCAGCCCTTGCACTTTTTGGATCTGACTTGATTTTGAGATTAATTAATACTTCTGTTATTATTACAATGGAGGTGATGTAGTGACTTTCCAATATTCTTATTTTTTGTGAAACAGAATGCACAGTGTATTTTTTTGTCAGTAGTGATGATTATTGTGCAGTTTTGGGGAAAAAAAGGTTCTACTGAATCACAGTACTCTTTCATTGTTTTTTTACTTTTTATTGAAGTCTTAATACTTCAGGTTTTCTTATAAAGTCAAGCTTATGTTAACATGAATCAATATTTTGTCCAATTATGAACTGAATCATTATACAGTACTTATATTTACAAGGGTTCAGAACTTACACTTGAAGTAGTGTGTAAGTGCATTGCATAACACATGCCCTCTTGGCTGTCTGGCTTTTAGGATCAATTATATCTGCATTCTCATCTTCTGTATTGGTGATGAGTTGTTTTCATTATTTTCTGCAGATGTTTATCAAAACAGTATTGAATTTTCTTTATTTACATTTCTGCATTTTCACAACTATTAGCAGAGCAATAGTCCTAAACCTCTATATAAGGTTTATACAAGCACTGAGGTTCGATTAATCTTAAAAATACTTATTTAATCAATCAGTTTACACTGTATCAGCAGAAAATCCCACTGCAGTCATGCGCAACACTTACCGTCTTTAAATCAACTGATGGATCTAACAAAAATTTTAAACAAATAGAATGGCTTAAACAAATGGACGTATAATCTATCAATTTAAGGTGTATAACTCTGTAGTTATAAATCTTGAGTACAAGGTATATAAGAATACTGTGAGTGACTGCATGCAGCAATATTCACCTGACATTTCCAGCATGGGGGGATATAACTAATTTTTTTACAATTTGCAATTGCTCTTGTTGCGCTAAATGAAAGACAACAACAGACCCACATTTCACATTAAAAAAACTTGTAAAACTTAACATCTCAATATCCCTTAGAGGCTTGTGGCCAAATCCTATACTTTAGATTGGATAATTTGATCATACTGTATATTGCCCACTGATATATATACAACTAATTTCCCAGAGGCAGAGAATTTAATCACAACCATAAATAATTTGAAACATTGCCATAGCTAATACCATTTTAATTACAACATCAATCTGTGGAAATAGTTTTGAAGCCACTGAAGATCCTTATTTTTTATATATATGTATAAATTGAATATATTTTGTACTTGTACATCTATTGAGGAAATATGGATATTTTTACATATGTTTAGAGTAAGAAATTGCTGACATATCAATGAGTAGCTGACATACTATTTGAAATAAAGACATGCACAATCATCCATTTACAATCTTATTTTATTGCGGATAGCCCCAAGAATATTAAGGTTAAATCTCTTCAATTCAGTTTGAAGAGGCAGAAATGAAAGAATGGAAGACAACAATACACCAATTCTATCAAGGACGTATCATGCAAATGGGGACGATCAGCATCAACTGATGTATAGTCCAAGTTGACTCCTTGTCTGCCTTGCTTTTTGTTTAATTTTAACACCACTTTCCAATATTCTAAACAAGAAAGGTCTTTCAGTCGATAAAGATCACTGCATTAGCCACCTCCTTTATATGGACATCTTCACATAGTCCAGTAACAATCAGTATCAGCTTCATTAAGCTCTGAATTTGAATATGTAAAATATGTGAAAGTAAAAGCATTCAGTAATGACATCACAATGGAGCATAGCCTTCAGACAGTGTAAGTCTATTAGGAGACTGAATCAAATTGAGGTAAAGAGATTGTTTGGCACTGATGAAAGTGGTGGCATTCAATATTCTGGGATAAGAGCCGTTATATTCAGAAAACACTGTCACCTAGTCAGCCTTGCATTGGAGTCTGAGCTTAACCCACAGAATATAATAACAGTCATAAACTGCTTAACTATTCCAGTCCCCATGTATTACTTTTGTATAATTAACCAGGCAAGATAAAGGAATGAAAAGATGGAAAAGGGGGAGGCATTTCACCTTGTACTTGTTACACCATCTGAAGTCTGAGATAACTGTATAGAAAAAGACCTGGAGGTGACTGCAGACCAATAGAACATGAATCTGTACATTGCATTAATATTTTGATAATATTTGAATATTCAGCTAGGTCAAGACAAGTTCACTGTCATGGTAACCACCTCAATCTGATTAAGCTTAGTCTCTTCTTAGTAAAGTAGCAGAAGAAATAAAACTCTTGCAATCCTCCAAGGAAAGCTTTTAAAATAACATTCAAAATAATAAAAAATAGAACCGCAGAGGAACAAGCTATTGCATGCTCATTGATTCATATCAAGACCATTCATTGATAACAAAATGATGGTTTCATAGCTCCTGGCTCAAAGGAGAGATGAAAGCTTAACAAAAGCAGCAACAAAATCTGGCAGTGAACATCAAAAGAACATCTTAAAACAACAAGTCAACAGCAAGTGTAAAATGTGCAACAAAGCAAAGGGAAATATTAGTTACATAGTACATAGTAGGATGCTGCACAACGAATGTGCCTGCAGAATATATGAATAGACCAATAATTTTATCCATCTATATGCAGTCAACATATGTAAAGAGAAGGGTGTTCAAGTAACTGAGAGATGGTATGTTTATACTGTATACCAGATGGAGCTGTAACCTTCAGTGACCATGCCAGAAAGTAGGGTATGCCAATTCAACCTCTTATACCGTCTCTGCAAGTCTCTCCAAATGGAAGTCCACAATAAAAAACTCTCTTGATCTACTTTATGTACTGTAGCTATTCCAGAGGATACTAACTGAATGATGAATGAACTAGAAATAATCTGCAAGTACAAAGAAATAAGAAACATGAAGTATGAAGTATGGAGAAAGGAGCATCCAGAGCCCTTAAAAATTGTTTCAATGAAAACGTAGAACTGCTGCTTGGTACAGTAAATCCACACAAAAGATGTGAACTCTTTAATGGGAACAACATTCAAAGAAATAATAATAATCATCACCATCATCATTATCATCATCAAGTAGATCAAGAAGGTTTATCAACCAAATAGTTCAGGGCCCTTCGGTGAGCAAACAAAATAGTGAAGCAGGGTAAAGGTGATCTTGTGAGCTTTGCTGTCTTCAAAGTATAACTCTTGAAAATAATCCTGACCTGTCACTCTTATTCCTCATTTGTTTTTGTTTTTTTCTAGTTGATATTCAGGATCTAATGCGCACTAGGTAACAATACTGTTTTTAAAATGAAAATGTTTTTCTTTCTTTTTTTGAACCCTGCAGCATGATTGCGTTCTTTCTACTTTGTTGCATAGCGTTTAAATGGTCATTCTGTGATGCACAGCCGTGACAGAAGAGTTATTAGGCCTGAACTAGACTTGTCATCTCCAGTATGCGTTTTACACCTAAAGTACTGTATCAGAAACCGATAGTTTTATTACTGTCACAAGGGTCTGTACTGTCTGATAGTGAATAACATACGGGACACAATTATGTAAAAAAATGAAAGACTTTGTCTCCCCCACTTCCAGGGTCATATACTGTATCTGACCTTTTGAAGCTTTTTAAAAGGTTAAAAAGTCAAATGGTCAGGCATCTAAGCTAAAATAGCTACTTTAGCTCAGGTATCAAAAATGTGGAAAAACAATCTTTCAGCAAGGCCCAATTTTTAAAAAAGAATTTTTTGGAAAATACAACAGCTGTCAATTAAGTCTGACTCATATCCAATACTTTTGTGGATAGAAGATTAAATATGGATTAGAAAGTGAGAGGGAGATAGCACAACTCTTATTGGCATCCAAGATTAAAATGAAAAAGAGGCCCCCCATTACAAGAAAATTGAGTTTCGTGTATCCATTTTTGGCAGACCGTTGTCCATCAGTGCAGCTTTTGTTGGAGGATGTAAGGCATGACTTAGAACCTGAGAGCTACAGTATACAAGAAGGAAGGGAAACATGATACAGTATTTCAAGACAGGAATGGCTTTTTCATTATTGAATTGTATTTCTTTTCACCTAATGGGGCTTATCTGATGATAAACCTGTCCAGTCAGACCTTTTATTGGTCCAACAAAGCTGTTGTCCAGTACGAAAATGACCTTGCCTGGCCAAAACAAAGGTCTTCATTTGATGCATTTGCATCCTATTCTGTGTTCCCCAACCTACATATGAGAAAATATATGCAGACTCAACCCACTATCAAGATATTTGTCTTTTGACACCTTACAGGTCATGCCATTATTTACAGAAGGTTCAGTGTCAGCTAAAGGGGTGGCATGTCCCTTATTGGTAGCACCACAGGTGACCAGGAATTCACAAGGGGTCACTGAGAAAGCCCTGGCCTACTACTTGGAGATTCCCACACATGTCAAATAGAGATGACATGAAATTAACTTGGAGTTCTTAATTAAACCAACAATTACAGGTTTCTTTCTTCTTCACATCCTTCCTCCTCATCTTCACTCCTCCACCTACTATGTAAACAGTCTTGTTCTCAGGACCAGGCTTCTCTTCCCTCTGGCATGCAAATCAGCACAAATGTGTACTTATTTACCTCCATATTAGCTGCATACCATAGCAGTTGTCTGAAGTTGTTGAACACGCAGAAATTGTGTAAAGGTGGTTTCTTGATCAGAACAGATTTGTTCTACCTTAATTCTACATTTGCAGAATGTGGTATCAGAAACAACCATATAAAAAAGGTAGAGAGGTTGACAAACTTTTAATCTCACCTTTAAAACCACAAAGCTACAGTGTGATACTACTTCTCAATGCTGCAATAGTGATGTGTAGACAAGGTATTGATAAATATTTTATAGTAACATAGTTTTGAACACTGGTACAGTATATTTCTCAATGGCGCCATCAGTAAAGGGCTCTCCCAAAATCCCCAGTGCTGATCCCTCTGGTTCTTATGTGCCCAGCTCAATCCTGGGTACTGGAAAGCTCTCAAAGAAGTCAGTTCTACTTCTCCAATTGTCTCTGAGACTACTGTAAGGAACTGAGAAACCTGCAATGTTTGTACTAATGAATAGCTCTGAAAAGCACCAGACCTCCCCCTAGGTTCCTAGACCTCCCTCTCCAGTACAGAAGTTCAGGATACTTAATAAATATCTTTTTTGTGTAATAAGACATATTGTATTGTGTAAATATTTAGTCAGTCATGCAAAGAAAACATGGCATAAATGCATTGGATTGTAGTTTTGAGAATATCCAAATGTTATCTCTCCAGATTAATCTTTCATCTTGTTCTGCAGAAAAAAAAATATAGCAATAAGGATATACCAATTAAAATACTGCAGGTTTTAAAAGACCCTATTTAGAGAGAGTAAATGTAGAACTACTGTAAATTTGGAGCACTGGAGCAAAGCTCTTGGGATATTGTTTTGTTAGTGTGAATGTTATGGAAGTAGTTTGGTGTAGCACAAATTGTATGTAGCCTTAAATTTGTTTAGATGGCTTTTTCCAACAGAACTCTTCAATTTACTTTTTTTCAGAAAGTCTGTCTTTGTTTATGTTCTTTGTTTAACTGGTTTAGAACGTTCTGCAGAAAATTCAATAAGACACGACTCTTTTTTTATACGTCAACTAGATGTTTTTTTCATATTAAAAGTGATGCATTTCCTAAATTTATGGCATTTTGTTCTCCTCCCGGAGGGAAAGAAAAATAAGGTGGGTTGTCTGATTGTGTGAGGTCCATGCCAATTGTTTTAATGCTCAGTGTAACAAAGACTTTTCAGTTTCTCCTGGAGAAGTGATCAATGTCAAACAGCATAATGCCTTCACAACAGAAAGATGAAGGATCAAAAAATCAATTTTTGTTTTTTTTTTAATACTGAACATTAGACTGACATTTGAATATAAGAATATATTGGCAAAACAATAATAGACATATACAGTATATAGTTTTGCACCAGATTTTGGTACTGCATGTGTAAACTGAATCTTTTTGACACTCTGTTGTCTTAAATTGGTTACACTTACAGTAGGACTTTCATAAAAATCCACAAAGCAGTAAAATGATGTATACTAATAAAACTAAGCAATGTATATACGGTATACAGTATATCAAAAGTGTCCTTCTCATCAATCTGGACCACTAAAAATAAAAATAACTCAACTTTAATGTAAAAAAATCAGAATTTGTATTTAATATTGTAGATATTTAAATACATCATAAGGTATTTCTTAAACAGTGACAAGGGAAACAAAAAAGAAATAATGTTAACAATACCTTTCTCTACTCTGTATTAGAGAATGAGTAAAGCACAGTTATTCTCTCCAGCATTAAAGAAAAACATGATCTGAAGATTTATCCTCTTATTTTATTTGTCTTATCTTGTTTTCATGTACAGTAATAGAATCTGAATGTGCTGTGCTATCATTTTCTTGGTTTTAATGTGCTGATTCCATGAGAACTGCAAAGCAGTGTCTTTAAAACTTTATGTATATTTTTCTATTTGCTAAGCTGCTCAGTAGTTTGCACCAATTCAGTTTTGCCCTTAGATTAGCTATAAAGAAGTTGAGCATGGGGGAAAGTATCCCTGAGGACAAAGTTTTTACAATATTGGCATAGGGGTGGTCTGTGTGGAGACCCATGCTGTCAGGATAGCTCTGCTCACACCCTCTTTTTAAATAATTTTTCTCCTGTTTGTTACTTTTGACTACTTCTCCTAGCTTCACCATTATTACATTTTATAATAATTTTACATGTAATTATATATAGAGAGTTGTTTTCCTTTCAGTAAGTCGTTACATAGGATTTGTCATGCTTAGTAAATGGATGGATTACTTGGTTTGTGATTTTCCAAGATGCAGCCATACATCCCCTTATGACACATTAAGAATTGGTTAGCATTAGCAGAAGATATGTGCTGGGAGTTACTTTTTAGCAATATGTGATGAGCTTGTTCCAGAAGTGCAAGCAACAACAACAAGAGCCAGCATCAGCAAAAGGGGCTATTAAGGACAGACAGAGGGTCTGTTAGCATGTGTGCCAGAGAAACGTTTCTGTTTTCATAAGAACGGGCAAACTAGGTAATCAATACTACAGGCTGGACTTCCCTTAAATAAAGGCAAAGACACCTTCTCAAAATCTCTTTAATCTCAAAAACAGCACGCTCACTGCTTTCAAACCAGAGGTCAAAAACACTGCGCCCTGTTGTTTTTGAGACGGCCCCAATGATAATTTCCCACAAGCGTTTAAAAAACATAACTCATTTTATTCCAGGAGACTATTTCAGCTGACATGGCATGAATAGATCACATACTGTACTACATCCCGTAAGCTTCACTCCCCTCTCACTAACATATGGCTATATAGCAGGGAGTGAAAAAGCTTATTTCATTCAGAGCTAACATATTCATCTTATACAGTATGCTAAAATGTCACTGTAGAAAAACTCATGCTTTACATACAGTAGGATACACATCCCTATAAACACAATTCACTGTAACTGATTATTTTCAAAATCCCTATAATGTATTACATTATATATACACATACTGTATATTCTTGAAAACTATATATTTTTAGAAGTTATGGAAGTTGGTTCATCAATCTTAAAACCTAATGTTTTTTTCTGTTGTACTGTAACTAATTCAATTTGAGTCAGACTGATATTTGATGCTTCTGATTCCCCCAGAGTGTAACATTTGGCTCAGTTATTTTTGACAACCTACAAACTGAGAGGGAGATACACGCCATTACAAAAACAATAATTTCATACTGTAGATTTCACAGAGGTAAAATGCCAGTGCAATATATCCAACTGCATTCTCTTTTAGAAATAATTACAAATTTATGTTAGGTATTGACATTGATTATTGCTCTCACTTAAGATGTCCAGGCAACTCATTATTCTGGAAGAAATTATGCATTATATGAAATGATGGTTTTGCACATTTATAAGTCATTGGGAATAATAAATGTTTTAGTCTGTAAAAGTTCACATTTTGTAGAAAAAAAACCAATTTGAAAAATAAATATATTTGGATATGAAACATGTATTCCAAAGCTAGATGACAAACAACAGAGAAAACCTTCAGCAAAATTGAAGAAAAGGAGAAAAAAATATATACTGTATAAATGTTTAGTATATATAAATATAAATATAAAGAACTGGTCACGATTAGAAACAGTCACATGACAATCAAATGAAGATGATATTGATGATAATAATGATTATTTATTTTTCTAGTAGATGTTTTTTATCCAAGAAGATATTTAACATTAAGCATAAGTACAAAGGAAACCATAATGACTACCTTGTAGCACATGTAGAGGGGTTTTTCATTACAGTGGCATAATGAAGAGGAATAAAAAACTGAATATGTCAGCAGTATGCAGCCACCTTGGAGAAAAATGAACAAACATCTAAGGTTCTGCATACAGAAAGGAAACACTGAGCCTGGTTCATATATATTTTTACTCTGGATATTAATGATTGTGGACAGATCTGAACTACTGCCATGGAAGTCCCAGATAGTTCACTCCAAAATATTAAATTTAAAGCAATGCTTCAAAATTGGTTGGCTATTATATAACACATTAAGATGCTACGAACTGTAAAAACTGTATGGTAGTGAGTGAGTCCAACATTAGAAATGCATTATATTCTAGCAAATGTTAAAACAACATTTACTAATGAAGGTGACAAAATACTAAATAAATCACTATGGCATATGCCATCTGTCGGTCACAATATTCAGTATGAACACAGATTCTTTTAATAGGAATAGTCCATTTTCAATTAAAAAAATGAATTCCCTGCATTTAAATTGCATTAAGGTTTATGTTTTAATCTATTTGTATTTTCTGAAATGGTTTTAATCTAATCGTCCTTAACAAAAATTTTCATATGATTAAGCTTGCAGGAGGATCCTAAACTTGTAGGATAATCTTCACAATCTACAATATAGGACTATATTTTTATACATGCCTCAGTTGAAAGTTTTTTATGAGCCCAGTTGGGGAATGGTTGCAAACATTTTAGGACCCAAGAGAATTTGGGTTATAGCTCCAGCATCCATCAATTAAAAAAGTGAGTCTTGAATTATATGTCATGACCTTTTAGTTTCGATCTGTTAAAGGATACAATCTCTTTAAGGACTGGTAAGACTTTAGGAACCTTTTAAATTAATAATTAAGAGTAAATAAGAACAGTGATGGACTGGCATCCCATCCAGAGTATGCCTGCATTGAACCTCTTGCTTGTCAGGATAGGCTCTGGCTTCACCAACCCTTTATTGGATAAACTGGTTAGTAAATGGATGGATGTAGTTAATAAGAAACTGGGGGCTCGTTGGGATCCTTAGTGAAAGGAATTATGAAGTTCCGTATCCTTTATCAATTACTGGCTAGAGATATAGTGGGAAGTTTTACGTCTCAATTATGACCCACCTTCCAAATATTATAAATTAAATCTTAATAAACACTGAGCTTCTGATAAGTAGAATTACATTTCTATTAATAAAATAATTAAGACGTAAAAAAGGTGAAAAAGACATGAGGTCAGTTAGCCAACAAGTAATATGGCAACTCTATTCTCAGGATCTGCCTTTTCCATTTATTTCAACATTACATTTGAACAATTTTTTAACAGAGAAAGTTCCCAACTGACATGCAAACCTTCAAATTCAATCAAACAATCCAAGTGTGTATCATATTTCAGTTTGAAGTATGAGTGGCACAATACAGCTGTGCAGTTCTTTAAGTGTCAGTAAAGTAAATAGGCAGAACAGATTTAGTATGTTGAAATACCAAATTATGGAGCATCAGTATAAATTAGGGAAGGATTACAGAGGGGTCAGTGCTTAAGGATCTTATGGACCCGATGATAACAGAGAAGCAATTATTTTCCTGCATGTCTGGTTACAATATTCCTTACATTGTTATGCATAGCATACCATGTAGTAAATTTTCAAGGTAAGCTGGAAGAAATTCTCTCTCAGATGCACAAGGCAATAAATATTTAGATACTATAAAACCTCTTACTACCTTGTATTCACCAACCATTATCCCATCCACACTTATTACAATGTGTCATGTATTATTTAGCATTAGGCATTAGTACACACTACAAATGATTCTAAGAAATTCTTATGATTTAAAAAAAACACTGAAAAATATTGTTTTGATCACATCCACATAAAAGCTAAAGTGATTTATCTTGAAAAAAGCAGTGATCTGATCAGAGACTGGAGATTGCATATCACAGTTATTCATTCTCACAGACAAAAGTAAATGGTTATTAGGACAAAACAATGGTTATTGAAACAAGTAATAATAACACAGTTTCAGCAGTAAACTGGCATTAAAGTTTTAGAAATGTTCAAGGTCAAAATTCATGGATCATTTAATGAAGACTCATAATATCGTTTTCCCTTATCACAAATAGACAGCAAAATAACAATAATGACAACCCTGCTCTTAATTATATTGCTTCTTTTTAAAATTGATTTTTGTCTAATAAATCTCTTAAAAGGACAGATAAAGTAGATAGCTTTCAGCAGCTTCATTGGGAGCCTGCTGCATATGAGTTCTAATATTCCACACTCAAGTCAATAAAGCATTAGGTGCCTATAGAAACACAGTACACAAAGGATGAGACTTCTTTTCATAAAGTCTTCTGATGCATATCTGCGACAATCTTTTATAAGGTTATTGAGGTTCATTTTTTCCCATTACATGAAAATCCTTCAAATTTTTTCACATCATCTAGAAAATCATCCTTATTTTTACCATAACAAAACATTGAAGTAGAACTCTATTGCTTGTTTATGACAGTTAACATCCCTATTTATTCTAGTACACAAATTAAATAAACAAGGTAAATGCACAATTCTAAGAATGCTTAGAATATAACAAAATACCAAAAAGTCATAAAACAGGTGATAATGCAAAGAAGGTATTGCATGCAAATTTACTCATTCAAGTCTTATTAAGTTCTGCCTATACTTTAATATACCCTTAACTGATGATGAATGAGCAACAGAAGGCATTTTCACAACATAAACTTTAATTTAAGTTCCACATCTCTTACTGAGCCCTTGTTCTTTTACATTGCTGATTGATAATGAAGTGTCTTTTGCCAGGGTGTAAATTGTCTCTTTGCATAACAGCAGGGGCGGGACTGTGCTTTTTCCTCCAGCTGGCACATAGATTGGACAGTTTCTGCTCTACATGAAAATGCAAATAATATCACCTGTCTAAATGATTTTGTTCCGGCAGGCAGCACGCTTGAGTTTGGCTCCCTCACAATGCAGAATGAATCTTAAGAGTGTACAGACAGCAATTTTGAAAAGAACCAAGGACAGTAACTTTTAAAAAGTCCCAATTCTGAAAGGTGACAAACACAGCATTGAACCAGTGTTGACAACTGCAGTGTTTGTTTGCTTCTCCTTCAATAAACTGTATGTCATTACCCTCTAAGACTGGGGTAAGTAATTGGGGCTGCTCTTTGGCTTGGCTTGCTTTACTGTCTTAATTGTGCCCAGGTTTACTTCAATTGTTTTTTTTTTCTTGCTTACCATCTGTTTCTGATATTTCCAGAGACTGAGGTCTCTTTAACTTGACAGTTTTTCACTTTTATAATATTGTCATTATAGATATATTAAACAGGAGACATGCAGGCCCACGTCAAACAGAAACAAATACCCACAACCATTTATGTTCAAGCTCATACAGTATATAATCTACAGTACCATATTAATTATGTGTGGATATACTACAAACAACCTTCACCCTGATTATTTTTATTCATATATACTTTGATTAGTGTAACAGTTGTATAACTGTACATACTGTATTTAACAGATACAGTTATAGATATAGAGTAAGAAATTTATACACCTGAATTTTACTTCCACACCATTATTTGAAGAAAAATCACCCTGGGCTTTGGAGTCGAGGGTAAGGAGAAACCTTTTCTGAATCTTAGTAACTGATGTTGACCATCATGCCAAATCATATATTTTGACCCTAGGCAAGAAATAATGTTGTCATGTATTACTTATCCTTGTGGCATTGGAACACTGCTGTCACACTGAATGAAAGATAGGTCAGACAAATCAATTGGTTATGTGTCAAGGACACTCTGTAATGCTGAGAAAGAAGCTCTCTCAGTTGTACTGTATTTGGAGTGGAAAACTTAAACCAACAATTGCATGGATGTCATTTCACAATTCTATCTAACTGCAAACTGCTGACAAGCTTGTTAAGTGAAAAACAAACCACATCTCCAAAAGCTTCAGATAGTATTCAATGCTAGTCTTTGGCACACATAAGCTTACAAGTTCACAATTATGCTCAGAAACAAGTACTGTATGTATTAGGTATTTGTCAGCAGTCTTCAGTACTCATTTTCCAAAATAATAAAAAAAAACATTTTCCACAAAGACACGAACACTTCAGAAGAAAATGTTTTGCAAGGCTGGTCACATGTGACTGAACGTAACACATTTTGCTTTACAGAAGTATTGATTTGATAGTTCTAGCCTATATTTTATTATGGGATCCTGAATTTTTCTTAAAACTGATACCACATATAGTGTGGTGTGCACCCTGGCTTATCGAGGACTAAGATGCTTTCTCCAGCTGTGTCTGTATCATTGTGCACAAACTGAATGCTGAAATATCATAGAAAATCTGAATTCGGCTTTCCCAAATTGCACTCATGAATTGTGCATTTTTTTGTTTATAGAGAACTATTCCACTGAAGTCTGAACTCACAGTGCTGGGGTGCATTCATTTGCATTCTGTACCTACTCTATATTTTTACTGGGTGCTTTTTCCAAAGCGAAAACATCGTCACCCATTTTCAGTATTGAGCTGGGTGTTTTACCAGAACAATTTGAGTGAAGATTGAGAGTGTCTCAAATAGGATTTCAACCAGCAACCTACTAGTCACAACTCTAGAACCCTAACTCCTGCTTCACACTGCTACCAGTGTAAATTATCAATCTCACTTTGTATTATGTGTCATTCATACTGTATGACATTATAACATGTTAAATACAATGTGTCAGCTAAGGGGTAATGCACCTTCATTAAAGCTGTAAAAAGCTTTTGAGTGCAATAAAGTGGAAGTCATATATTAGAGCCTTACATACAGAGACATCTATCATCACATTAAAATACTACAAAATACTAATTATTCAACACAGTTATGCACTGATTGATGGATGTTTCAGTTCCAGAATCATTGAGTTAAAAAGGAAAAAGAAAAGGAGTAATAATAAGTTATTCAACCCAACAAACATTATATTACATGATAAAGTTTCTAACCAATAAACCTCATTTCCATTCCTAATCTGTTCTGAATATCATAAATATGATCATAGGAGGGAGAAATAAGAATTCAGTTTATACTGTAAATAAGCTGATCTTACAGAAGGACAATAAGTTACTCATGCTTAAATCCTATTCTACTACTTTATTGTTAGTAAAATTCAAGGTCATACTTACAGAACAGCATGAACAAAACAATATTTTTCTGATCTGAGGGGGATCTGTACAAGTTCAAGCTTCACAAACAGACTAATTAAACAGCCAGACCAATGTCAGCTCCAACGTTTAATGTTCACTCAATTTTGTAACCATAATTACACATGGAGGAGCCCGTTATCTCCTCAACCAACAAATTGAAAACGCATTTTGAAACCTTAATACAGAAAACAAAGAAACAAATGTGGTGTCCAATCTCCTGTCTGTTTACAGCATGCACACAATAGAAACACTTCCTAAATAAGACAATTGAATCACATTAAAAAAATAGTGTTCCAGAGCACGATACAAACTAAATAAAAAAATTACATCAAGACAAACGTGTTCATAGAAACAAGAGACTTTTCTAAAGCAGGCTTGAGACTCTGCACATTTAAAGGGGCACAAAGGAGCACAGTGTCAAAACACTCTGAGCCTGAAAGATTTAAGCTGGATTTGAGGATCTTCTGGAATTCCTGTACACGGAGTGCAGAATATGCCTTGGGACATTCAGCAGACTGCGTCAGGATTGGACATTTACGGATTGACCCACCCTTGTGTCAAGGAAATCACAAGGTGACATCAGGTCTGGTGCAATTCCAGGTCCTATGGACTTGAATTCTACCAAACATGAAGTGTCTCACCTCTGCAGTTTTTGTTCCCTACAAGAGAGGAAGAGATGAAAATAAAGAGAATCCAAACAAAAAACTAAAACAAATTAACACCAAGTCTTCACGCTCATCAAGTAACACGCTTCCATCCTGTGACATACAGTATCCATATACTGTATGAATCAATGTACTGTAGTTGTTGATGTTAGCATTAGTGATGGGATCAGGAGAAGTAGTAAAAGTGTGATGCTAGGTGATATCATCATTGGTTCCAGAGAATTCCAGTTGTATATATTGTATATAGTGAAAATGTGGCTTCCCTAAAGTTGTACCTCAATTCAATTTAATTAAGTAATTTCTCACTTTTCCCCCTGTGTCTTGTAGTGAGACTGCTAATGCAGAAGACCTGCTGCGTTAAGTTCTTTGTGGGAAAAAAAAACTTTACACAGAAATAGAGGAATTGTTATTATCTAAACATGAATAGTTTCAAAGCAAAGTTTGATGGATGCATAAGCTTTTGTCTTCTTCATGACACTTCTCTGGTTTTGCTCAAATTTGTCTCACAAAAGTTTATAGGCTCAAGCTACTCACATCATTTTCAAAACTTCTAATTGTTGTATAAAAGTATCCGCAGAACAGATACTTTTATTAAAATACTTTGCTACAGATATATTTGGGTATCATCCAGCTCACAAATGAGCTACAGTATGATGCATAGTATCATTATGCAGAAAACCACACATTATGGTTACATCTTTGATCCTGACAAAAAAACTATCTATTTTTTATGGATCATTATATTGTGCCCCCATTGCCTTCTAAGTCTTTTGCTGTGAGTATATCTACCCTGAAATTGCCACAGATCAGTAAATATTATGCCATCTATCCAATAGAAAGGTTTAGAAACCAGCAGCTATTTAGACAGAAAATACACACAAGCACTGTAAAACTTATTATTAAGCACCTTATTATTTGTATAGTACTTTAATTGCCAGAGGACTTTTAAAGATCGTCTGCTGTTTTTCAGTAAAATATCAAGAGCCTTTATCCTGTACTGTATCTATGCTTGTTTTAATCTTTTTGTTGATCATTTGAAGTCTCTGCAATGAACTGGCGTCCCATCCCTAGTGTATCCTGCCTCGCTCCAGTTTGCTGGGACAGGCTTCGGCTCCCCTGGGACCCTGAATTAGATGAAGTAGGTAGAAAATGAATGAATGAGTGTGAGGTCTCCTTTTCTGATATTCACTTTCAGTATTTCTCTCTTATTATTTATTAAAAAATACTGTGATTATATCAACCTTTTTCTTAATGTATTATAACTACTACTGGTTATAGCCAGCAGCCATATCACCCTGCAACTCACAACTGGCAACCCACTGAATCTCAGCAGGTGTGAGCCTGGTCAGTACCTGAATAGAGGACCTCCTGGGAAAAACTAAGGTTGTTAAGGTGTTAGTGGGGCCAGCAGGGGGTGCTCACCCTGCGGTCTGTGTGGGTCTTAATGCCCCAGTATAGTGACAGGGACAACATACTGTAAAAAGGCGCCGTCCTTCGGATGAGATGTAAAACCGAAAAAAGATGTGCTGACTTTCTGTGGTAATTAAAAATCTCAGGGCACGTCTCGAAAAGAGTACGGGTGTAACCCCGGTGTCCTGGCCAAATTTCTCATTGGCTCTTACCAATCCTGGCCTCCTAATAATTCTTATCTATGAATTGGCTCCATTACTCTGTTCTCATCCCCACTAATACAGTAGCTGAGTGTGTGGTGTGGTGAGCGTTCTGGCGCACTATGGCTGCTGTCTCATCTTCCAGGTGGCTGCTACACATTGGTGGTGGTGGTGGAGGGGAGTGCTTTGAGTACAGTGTACAGAAAAGTACTATATAAGTGTATATACAGTAAGTGTAAGCTATTATTATTACTTTCCTGCCATTTTAAGCTGAAGACAGTGGAATTGTAATGGAAGCCATCAATAAATTCATATTCCCCTGAACTTAGATTAATTGAAGACTCAAGTTAGGTACAGTGTCTTGTAAAAGTATTCAGGCAGCTCCTTTGTGTCACATCATATGAAATTACAAAAAGATGCAGTAACTAACATAAGCTACAGTAAATGTCAGAAAAAAATAAAGAGGAAATATGTTGATTGAATACTTACAGGATTCAGAATTGTTAAAGAAATATTGGGTTGTAACACTTTTTGTAGTTACAGCCATCTCTCTTTTTAGGTAACTCTTCCCAATGGCTTGGTGAAATGTTTGCCTATATCTCCAATTTAACATATCTGTCTTCTAAATTGAGCTAATGTGTTAAATTGACATGACTTGGAGATGTTCAATATTGATATTGAACATAATACATCCTGTATCTACAGTATCTATAGAAGAAAAAAAGTGAATATACATGTACAACTATTATGCCATTGAAACCCCTATTAACAAGTTATAAATAATGAGAAAAAAATAGTTGAAATTCAATTTAACTTAGTTTCAGTTGTGTTTCCACCTTGTTAATTAAGCAAATTTCTCCTCTACTTCGTGTTCAAATTCTAACATGGAACGATTGTATCAGACATGATACAACCTGTATATGAAATACTGGTCTAGAAAAAATGAATAAACAACTACCATACTATTAACACCATTTTAATGTGGTGTACATGATTAAAAAAACATATTGGAGATAAAAGATAAGCAGAAAGCTAACCCTAAACCCTTGCTTATTAAGATGATAATCATTCCAGGTAAGGGTTTCAACTAGGATCAGAGAATAAATGACTAATGACTCTTTAAACATATTTCTCTTCTAGTGAGCATTTTTGTTTTAATTTTAACTTTTGACATGAGAAATTTCTTTTGATGTGGAATTGCTATCTGTGCAACTAATCTGCTGAAAAGTGAGACAAAACAAATATAGTGTTTTAAAGGGTTCTGGTTAAAAATATTTTAAGGTTTTTATTTAAGCATAAAACTAACCTGTGGCTAATTAACATAATACCTGTTCAGGTTTATGGTTTGCAATAGAGTAAGGGTATAAATTACAACATAAAACTGATTACATTTATATTTCCAGTTGTTTCCTCCTTGTTCATTAAGCATGTTTCTCCTTTAGTTAGGGTTCCTGTTAAAATGTAAACTTCTGACATGATTTGAAGAAACTACTGTTGATGGGCAGAATACAGTCTGTATCTACAATATTTGTCTGAAAAAGTGAATATATGACAATTTGCCATTAAACCTCCTTTCAATGGGGTGTGAATAAAGTAAATTAAAAACTTAATAGAGATGCAATTGAAGCAGACATCTATTTGTCCCTAAACCAAGGCCTACAATATTTGTAGTGATCTTCCCCACAATAAGGTTACCACTAGGATCAGAGTAAGAATTCCTACAAGAATCATTACATTTTGAATTATATTTTTTCTTCCCAGTTAATTTAGCATATTTCTCCTCTAATCTGGCTCTATGTTAAAATTGTAACTTTTTACATGATTTTCATAAATACTGTATCTATTGGTAGGCAGAATACAACTTGTTCACTTTTTTTGCAGACCAATATCACGTGTACAGTACAGGAACATTCATCGTGCCAGATTTTTGGATTTACTTGTGGATAGCATTAGATTTAATTAGATTTCATATCAGTATTTTTATTGGACAACTCAGGGATATTCACTTTCTTAATGGCTTATTCAGTGTAGCTTAGGTCTTATTCTTTTGGTCATTGCCTTTCTGAAGGATGCAGGTTTCTCTATAGTATTTTCCTGTATATTGCTCCACCCATTTTTCCTTCAATCATAAAACTCTTTCCAGACCTTGCTCAGGAGAAGCATCCACATAGCACACTTGATTATAAGGATGGTATTGACTGGAAGATGTGCTTTGTTGTTGTGGTGCACACTGACACCTGAACCTTGGAACAAAGCTCATGGTCAGCCTGTCACCTTAACATTTGGGCATTGGAATGGCCTGTTATTCATCTGTCAGTCAGAACCCCTCACTTTTGACACAAGTCCGCACAGTCCACTTTTCAGTTGCTGTTTCCACAGAGATTTCACACAGGCACTTTAATTCCTCTTTCACTCTTCAGATTAACTCTTCCATCTTCTGTCAGCCTCAAGAAGGTCAGAATGAGAAAATTCCTCTCAACTATTCCATGTCTCTCAATTCCAATAATCACAAACTTGTCCCTTTTATACAGAGTTACCCTGGTGCCCTCAACTCATTGTATCCATTTATACCAGGTTTTTACTTTAAGAAGTACTAATCACCTTTTATAACAAGACACTGGAGCCTTAAAAAACTAACTACTAAAATATCCTATCCAAGTGATTCTGTGCTGCAAATTGCTCTGTACCTTTCTTCCAGTAATTATCATTTTCTAGTCATAAACCTTATTAAAACAGAAACGGTAAGCTTGTCTGTTGGTTTTAAAGTACAGGAGCCAAAAACTGACAGTATATGTGTGCTAACAATACTCTCTACATTCCATTCTGAACAATCACTCTCTTTTTTTCCTGCAGGAGCCTAGACACAGATTCGTTACCCTTTTCCTCCTACTGTAGCTGCTATTATACACCAGATTGCTAATCTACGGGATGTGGCCTACAGTATTACCACAGAGCCAATCATTCTCACTCACACTGTATGTCAATTATTTAATTAAGACAGATGTGTCTCATTTGCACCAAAATAGGTGCCTTTAAACAAAACCTCTACTTGAATTATTACTTTTGGGTCTGTGCGAAGCATAAAGTTTGGCATTTAGACCAAAAGGGTACAATTTAGTCTCACATTATATGAGATTGGTTTTACACTCTGTCATACAGACCAGAGTTATGGAGTGACTCTGATGTTGTCAGTTGATTTACATTTTCTCTCATCTCAACCATGGAAGCCTGTAGCTCTTTCAAAGTTGTCATTGGCCTCACAGTTGCATCTTTTTCCAGTTTCTTCCCTGACTGGCTGCTCTAGTTTGGAGGGATAGGGTGTAATCTAAGCAGTGTGTGGGGGCTATGATGAACCTACCATTTCATGACGATTGAGTAGACTGTGTCCTTCTGATCTGTGCTTTTCAGCGATTTTAGCCATGACTTGTTTTCAAAGCTCCTTAGTTTTCATTGCTGTGTATTTGTCTAAACTTCACTACCTGAATATACAACCTCACAGGGGAGCTTTCAATCTGAAATCACAAGACCACTATTGTTGCATGGACCCCATTCCAATAATGGTATACAACAACTTTCAACTTATGATTCATCAAGTCAGTTGTTTTTCAAGATCTGAAAAGCAATTTCAAAATGGTGAGATAAAGAGAAAGGTTTTACCACTGATAGAGTCTATTGAACACTAATTTTTCTAAATCTACTGCATGCAGAGGAAACTTTTGATGATGAAAGGAAAATAAAGGATGTACTAAATTAATATTTCACTCAGGTACAGTATTTGCCACAGTATATAACAGAACATGCCTCAGGCTAAGCAAACAGAATATTTTATATTAATATCATCATTAAAGAAGCAGTAGAAGTGTCAGAGGTACTAGAAGCTCCAAATAAAAATAAGTCTCCAGAGCCCAAAAGTGTTCCATTGTTTGTACTAAAGGAAACAAGATGAACAGCTGGACAGGTGTCACGGTCGTCATCCCTCCTCTAGAGGGCACTCCTACCTTTTTTGTATTGATTTTAGTTTTAGTACTTTCAGCTCTGTTTCCTCCCTTTTTTGTTATACAAGCCCAGCGTCTCTGTAGTTCTAGGTTCAGCTTTGGAAGATGGACACCAGAAGACCCACCTACTACCAGGCATCAGGGAAAGCCTGAGGGCATAGGCCTTCACCCTGATGTCCTGACCTCTGGGGCTCGGGGCTCGGCACGCCTTGTCCTGTCATGTTTTTATCTTCTGGGTTCCTGGTCCTAGTTCCCCCTACCTGATTTTAATCATCTTCGTCTTGGATGGATCTCCCGGCTTTTGGATAACGGACTGCGCCCTGACTACCCCTTTTGGACTTCCCTGGATTTGGTTGTCTTGGCGGTTCCCCCGTGCATCGGATCACTACAGTCAGCGCTGTCTGTAACCCGTCCTGACCCTGCTTTTTCTTCCCCTTATGTCCTTCTCAAGACTCTTTCGGATTATACTGTCACGCATAGGGTTTTTACTACACACTTCATGGGAGTCTGACCCGACTTCCGTGACAACAGAGAGTGTCCATGGTAGATGTTGAAAAATAGTCCTTCCAGTTTGAATAAACAAGTAGGACATCAAAGACATCAGTCTTTGAGGCTGAATAGAGTCCTTGTAACGTATTAATGAAATGTTAAATAATCCTGGACTCTGCTTTGCTAACCTTGCCTAGTTAAATCTATTTTTGAATGCTCCTGGGAATGAAGGTGTGCATCAGACCAGCCAGACAGCACCATGGCTTGGTTAGCACTAGCCCCTCAGAGCTACTGTATGTTTAATTCCAGGCTCCCAGGGCTGCCTGACAGTGTGGAATATGTATATTTAAAGCAATTCCTTTTTATTTTTTCTCTTCCATGTTACTTTATTTCAGGATTGCTTGATGTGTACTAGACTGAATTAAAATCACTATTTTTTATATATTTCTAAGGCACAGCAGGTAGGCTTGCATTAAATTACAAAAACATCAGTGAAATTCTGGGCAGTAAATATTTGATGGATCGCATTTGAAGTAAAAAAAAACAAAACAAAACAAAATGGCATGACCTCAAACTCAAAGCTTTAGCTGTGGGAATATTTTTTTCTTACTTTAATAATCAGATTTTATTTTGTATTAGCCAGTTTCCATCAACTGTCCAGCAGTTCCATGCTGAATTTTTTTAGCACTTTCTGCTGCAATTACGTTTTATTCAACAGAGAGAGAAATGAGATTCCAATCACTGGAGACATTACTATACCATCTGCCATCTGTGCTCCCTCTCAATGTTCTGGATTTCACAACTGTATAAATCATCCTTTCTTCAGTTTAAACTGTGAAAGCGTATTAAAGATCAAATTCAGATTAAAAACAAAAAGCAGAGTAAAGGAAAAAATATAATACAGCGTACGTGTATCTGTATGTGTTTAATTATTAAGCAACCCCACTTTTTCTATGGCTTTGATTTGCTAATCAGGTGAAATTAAAGAACTGGGAATGATTATTTATTCTTAACTCTCAGACAAACATTTAAGCCACCTTTGAAAATTTTGAACAGCAAGTGAAAAAGTACCAGGCCTTACAAAATATGTTGAATTACTTTTTAATATTCTACACACCTTCACTTCAATCAGTGCATTTTAAAAGATAAGGACTCAAATCTGAAACTCTGAACAAACAATTAATCTTGGGACTTATATAGAGTAAACAAGAAAAGGAAGGAAATCACAACTTAGAAATTAATTAGAAATTGAACAAAAGTTTCTTGTTTTAGTTTTATTTTATTTTCAGTGTTTACAGAACTTTCACTTCCCTGTCTAAATCTGTATCTGTGATAAAATTCTAATCTGCCCTGCATGGTAATGAAAGTTTTTGAATTTAATTTGACCCAAATTAAAAGTTTAATGTACTTTGATGCATTTGATTTTTTTCCAGATACATTGATAGATTTGCAAATGTACTTTGAAACTACAATATGCTTGTCTTTTGAAGTTCCACTTCAATTAAATAGGTATGCATTCCAAATCTCATAACTACTGACTACTTACGAAATCTCGGTGTTTTACTGGAAAACATTTACTGTATGAATGATATATAAAAGCTTTGTTGTCCAAGTTCTCTAAGGTAATCTAAAGGATCAATCACATATTTTTCCTTTGATCTAAGCTATTGGAAAAAAACAAACCTGGAAATTAAAATGAAAAATGTATTTACAGTTAAATATGACAGAATTGTAGTGTTTTGTTTTTACAAAACGTGTTGACAAATGTGTATCAAGGAATACATAAAAGGAATACATAAAATGACTCAAAGATACTGTATGTTTTACTATGTGTTCCAATGGCACCACCAGAAAGATCAGGTGGCCTTTGATTGTGTAGGCCTTTCTACACAATCTGTTGTTGTTTAATTTTCTGTTTTCTGCTTTTCAAGTAATTCAGTCACTATTCTAATCCAGTTTTAACTTTACTACATGAACGCAAGCACAACTGACATAATGACAGAAAGTCAATGGTCAATATAGTTTGTATCAAGGGAAATAAGGCATCAAAATATAAATATTCAGAGGTTGTATATGCTCATGTAATTTTGTTTATCATGGTCATATAACTCTGGCCCTTTTAACTGCTGATGAAATAAGATGGGTTTTCCCTTTTTCTCCAATAGTCTGTATGCTGGTGAGCCCAGTGAGAAATTGCTAATTGATAATTTAAGAATGACCTCCTGGCTCTTCAGGAACAGGGCTAGACACGCTTTACACAATGTTAGATGCAATTACTGATGTTAAAAACTCCTTGCTCAGAATTTTTTTTATATCTCACACAGAACAAATTAAGGCAAAAAAAAGTTTCTTTTGAAGCCTTTTCTATTGTTTTTAGGTTCTCAAAAAATGTAACTGAAATGCCTTACTCCATTTTTCTTACTCTCATACTGAAACATCGGTAACAAATGTCTTTGAAGCCAGGATTCATACCTCTACTCAAACCAAAAACAATTTCACTGCAACCCTGACAAAAGAATAGCAGCCCTACTGTAGGTTCCAGTCATGGATTTTGTATTCCTTTTGATGTTTTCCCTCTTGTCTCTAATTGGCATTTCATCTTTCACAATTTTTCAGTTTTTAAAAAATAACATTTTGATCAGGACAGTTTGTATCTTCTTTGTATTTGCATCATATTCTTTGAATTTCTATTTCTTAATTTATGATAACATTAAGAAAAAAAAACAGGGTCTATGTACCAGTGAAAGAATGGTGTAACAGTGAAGTAAAGTGAAACAGGAACATTTTAGATTTTTCCACTGCTCAGTTATGTTTGCTGCTCTGTTGATCAATTCAGACAGTTGATATGGTTCACCAGACCTAATGGAGAGTTTGAGACCCAGACTACATGCATACCACAGTGACAAAAAAACTTTGATGAGATTCTTAATGCATATGGTACACGAAAGGCAACTTGAGAGATCTGCAGCCATTTCAGCAAGTGATGGATTCTTTACAAGAAGAGAGCAGAGCACATTCCAAAAGAGGGTGAGCCAAATTGACATTTGCTGGGCTCAGGAAACCCAATGGAAAAAATCTGAAGATGAGTACCTAATATACTGTAGTACCATCAGACACTATGTACTTATCTATGTAACATTCCAGAAAAATAAAACTAAGAAAAGAAGGTCTTGCCATTTTACAAGATGAAATAGAATTTCATATAGAATAGAAATAGAAGTGCTTGCATCCAATGATCCATAAACTGCACCCCACAGAATATTTATGCACACTTGTATTATATGGATAACACTCGCAGGACGATGAGGCTACGTAGCCTGAAAATGGTGTAATTAAAAATGATGTGACTGATGATGATATGAATAACAATGTCTACTTCAACTTTTTAATTGTTTAGTAATACTTTGATATGCTGTACAGTGTGCGATGTACTGTAGTAATTCTGTCACTTCAAATAGCATCAATCTTAATCTTCAATACATAATTTAATAGAGAGTTAATTTACCTTAGCTGTATAATATGCACAGGGATATGAATCATGTCTTGTGTGAATTTAAATAGAATTTGATTAGATTATGCATATAATTATTAAGATAAGGGCTGCTTTTCCTGTTTCATTTAGCATTGAAACAACATAATGAATAAGTGTGGAAAGGTTAACTGGACACTTTTAGGTCAACCACTTGGAAGCTAAAGGTGATAATTATATATCATTTTTCAGGATTTCTGGTATCAGTAGACTCATATGTTTTGTTTTATTTTCATTCAGAAAGAAATAAAACATTTCAGTGTACTCTGTTCTATTCACTTCACTCACAATATCTATAATTCAAAAGGAGATACAGCTGAGATCAATAAGAAACAATTATGAAACAATGTCTGCATTTGACATTTCATTCTTGTGCATTATGAATGCTTTATTGCACTTTGAATGCAACTGAATGATTACAAACTGCTTATACAGAAGTACTGTATATCAGAGATAAATCTGTTTTCAATGTATTGTTGTTGTTTATGTCTGTAACGTTTTGTCAGAAACATGTTGGTAACACCAATACTGAAGGCCAGGCTTATATAATATTAACTGTATTAATGAAACATGATGTCAAGTCCATGACATATAGAACCCACCATAGATTTTCCTCTCAAACTGCTCAAAAGCCATCTTGATGATGTCCAAAGAAAGGGAGGTGGAGTTAATGTCTTGTGGTGTCATGAGGTACAGTATGGCTGCCACTGTTGACATGAACAGGCATGTCCATTGCTCCAAACACATCACTCACAGCCTGTTGGGGAATATTTTCTGCTGTTGTTTTTACTCTGCTCAAAGAGTGGTGTTGTACTCTGCCCCCTCATTGGGGCAACCAGGATTACATACTCGGAGATTGCTGAGCCCTCTGCTCATGGATTCTTGGGCCCAGAGTCTCCAACTCGCTCAAGGCACTATCCCTAATGATCTTCTCCAAGATCAGGTCCCCCGCATTGCTCAGACTCAAATTACTCACAAGACCAAGTCTCCAGCACCTCACTCTCATGCTGAGACTCCCTGCACCCAGCCACCACTGCTTGCTCTAGCTCCTTCAGTCACTGTGCCTCCCACTCTGATTTAACACAGGTCAATAGCCCTTTCCATCACTCAACACTATGACATCCTCCAGAGTGAGGGCTCCTCTGCTGCACCATACTCCTTGTCACATACTCAACTCACTAAACTAACAGTGGACTTACTGGCATGCCCTCTTCCCATACTCCATAACAGGCTGCCGTCTCCTTAAATCGTGTCTCTCTGAACTACACAGACATCTCCAGTCATCTTTCAGGATTCTTTCACTGTTCTTAACTACAGTTTTTTCTCACAATCCCATCGGGAACAGTCACTCATACACTCAGCCCCTAGTCTGCTTTCTCTCAATCTCTTTTTCATCACACAGAAATGCTTTTTGCTGTTGCCGATACCTGCAGCATCTTGTCACTGCACTACTTAATGTAACTGTATAGAAAAGTGTTAACTACCCTATGTTTGAGATGAAGCCTACAGCATTGGTGGCACCATGGGCAAGCCATGGGCAACCACATATAAAGAGCATGACATCAGTTACACAGAAAGACAGCACACAACACTGGCAGTGACCAAAGTATTTGGTAGATTAGATTGTAAAGGTTTAAGTAGTACATGGTACCATTTCTTTCTTATAACTGCACCACAAGGTGTAATATAAAAGTATTTGTATTGACAAACTATTTCTGCACATACTGTAGCTACTGTAGATGCTAGCTGACTCAGATCCATGAAGAGCACTCACAAACAGTATTATGGAATATGGATAAATATGAAATATGCACCATAGAATATAGAATCAGCACCATAGACAGCACTGCTGTCACCAGCAGTACTGTCTTGTATCAGAATCATGGACTGTACCCATCACTACTTGAAACTTGGATCAATTTCTATTAAACCATTTTCAGTAACTGCTTTACTTACAGGGTCAAAGTGACTCAGAGGTAGCAGGATCAGGGTGTAAGGCAGGACTTGCCATGGAGATTACGTTAGTCCAATGCATGGTACACAAACATGTACACACTCACAGGAAAAGAGTTATGCATGTCACATGAAATTGAAACTATATCTTGGACTGGGAGAAAACTTCAGCACCCAGGGAGAACATGTAACTCCATTTTATATAGACTTTAAGATTGCCCTGTCTTGTAGGTGCAAAGCCATCACATAGGTATCTTAATACTGTTTATGTTTTACAGGAAGATGCTCAAAGGTTGTCATTGTTATTTTGAGACTTAGTTGAAATGCTAAAAAATGCAGATGCCTTAGAGTGCTGGAGCAGCCTTAGAGAAAAAGTGAAGGAGGTGAGATATCAGCACCTCCTGGATTAAATTTAATATGTGTAGGAAATGCATAAGCATGCACAGTACATTTCAGATTATTACTTATACTGGCAACCCTGCTCAACCCTTAGCTTCTTAGCTTATTTTGTATGCCACCTCCCTTCCATACAGAGCAATATATACATCTCAAACAGAACAGCAAAAAGCATCTATGGAAAAATGTATAAGTCAGAGTCCATAGCAGTCTTTAGAAAAAAGTGATCAGAAGTTTAGTGAGTGACTACAGTACATACCCTGTTCTTCAAGACGTTGCCATGGTTATGGGTACATTACGTAATCTTCTTGATAGATATGAGTGTTGCAGATTGAAGATCTATAACTTTACAGAGGCAAAATACTTTCAGAAAGATGCTAGAAGATGCTAATTCTCTATTATTTCAGCTTCAGTAGTGGTTTCACCACAAGCCTTGGGGGGCATTATCGAAAATTGCAGCCACCCAGTTTAAGAGAAAGCAAGATCCCTGCCAAAAGTCCACTATGGGCTTGTACAATCTGGATATTCTAAAATCGCACCTCAATTCTATAGGTTAAGAATGATCTCACTTCTTTTCCTGATCTGCTGTGTAGTGGGGCTGTTGACACAAAAAGGTTATATCTCATCCAGTTGGATGCTGCTCTTCAGAGGTGGATGATATGGGTCACCTTTTATGGGAAAAGCAATTTGTGATCTTTTGGATGGAAAATAAATGTAAGAAATTATAAATGTAAATATAAGGCCATTATTGGCCAAATAACTTTCATTCTTACAACGTGACATACTGTATTCAGTGACTGTAATATTGTACTTACAGTACATAGACCATGGGATTCAGAAACATAATTCTTTAACTTTTTGAATGAATTTAGGAATTAAAATTCAGTGCTCAGTGCTCAAAATACAATAGGAAATAAGAACTGTGCATAAAAACAATCAAAACAGAGCTGTGGTATCTCTCTGCAGACTGAGTGATTGCACAGATGTGGGCCATGATGTGGAACAATCTGCAATAAGTTAACATTAGATTTCTCACATTCTGAAGCAAATCTTATTTTACAGCTCTGAAATTACAATAGCAATATTTCAGATAACTAGTGCAGCTGGATGAGATATTTGGATCATTAGATCTTTGTATAATTTGTAATTAGCAATCAAATAACTAATTGAGCTGATATTAATATTATCATTAACTAATAATACACTCATAATTAAAATAGGTTCTTAATACTTACAATGTAGTAAAGAATCTTTAAGAAAAGCAAAATTTTCAAACTGATCCAAAGCCAACTGTTTTAATAGTTCTTAGTCACAAAACATCTTATCTATATTTCACAGGCACTGCTGTCTATAAAAGTGATTGTGGTGTACTAAATAACTGTGAAATATACATATTGATCAACAGATAATTATTGAACACGGTACGGTAGGCACATCATACAGTAGGTGCCATTTATTTTGTTGGAAAGTCAGCGTTTTCCACATTACCAATGGCTGACTAGGCTATAGCCAAGTAATGATGACCTTATACTTTTCAAGAGTATTGCAAGAGATTTTAAATTGGAAACGTCCATATACAGTAAATACTGTACATATGGACAAATTATATCTCTAATGTCAACTTACAAAAAAGTCATGTAAATCAGCAGAATTGCACAATTTGGGGTGTTACCATGGCTAGAATAAATCAACCAAAAGTGCCATTTCAATTTAAATTCAGCTTGAAACATTTTCTGTGTCAAATGTAGAAAAATCATTCCACTACCTGTCATACAATAACATAAATTAGCCACAAATAAAGGCAATCTTCTTCTGTTATACCTTTTCCACAGTAAGTGCTGTCACATTTGAAAAGTCATTACTGTATAATACAGCCATCAAGTTAAGTGTTACAGTATGTCATGTGTACATAACAACCAAATGTACCAGTACAAAAAATTACATTTGCTTTAATAGCAGTTTGTGAGGTACTGTAGTAAGAGGTGGCTTTGTGAGCACTACCTCTAAGTAGGCGCAGCTGGTCTGATTGGGTAATTAGCACACAGGGGGAGTGAAATTCCATGTGTGGCAAAGGAGCCATCATGATATGCTCTGTGTGGAACTAGTCACTCCACTGGGCTAACTAAGAGCCTTATAAGTACAAGAAAAGTGTTTGATGTCAAAAAGTTTAGGAAAAGTGAGAACTCCAGAGTACAGTGCTTGTTAGCAGTGGACTGATCTTGGTAATAGGGCAGTAGAAGTCAGTGAGGGAAGATTGCTGAAAACTGATCATACCTGCTCTGGTAGGATCATGGTTATAATGTACAGTAGCTTGAATAGAAAAGTGTGACCAAAACAGTTTCTGTATGTGACCTTTGACTTTCCATGAAGGTTAAATGCACTCTTTATATAATACATTTGGGGTCATTATTATATGGAACTAAAATATGCCTGTGAAATACACGTCACAGCACCAATGTGAGAAAGGAGCACTGTTCTGTCTCTACTTGACAGATCATGGCTGCTCTTAGGTGCTGAGGATACACAGTACTCGTCCCTGGACAGCAATTAACCATACCACACCTAACAAACAGGTTGCTGTTGCTGCAGAATTCTGCAACAGCACTCTTGTGAAGAAGTCTAGGTATTCATAAAGTCTTGAAGTGTAGGTTTTCAGGATGATGATGTCTCTTCTATAGCATGCTCACTGAGCACTGTTATCTTAGGTTTTTGTACTGTTCTTTTGAACATTTTCAGTTTTTTAATAGCTTTCTGGTTTCCTGTGTGTCATGCTTGGAGTTGGAAACCAACTTTTTGGACACTTTTTTTTCAAAATTTACCTCTTTGTCTCCACATTCACTGTCCTCTGCACCATCACGCATGCAGAAGCCATGTATGACCAATTCATCATTAGCTATGAACATACAGCAACATGGACTTTTTCCAATTTGTAACTACCAGATTGAGACAAGTAAGCAGTGATGGAATTCTCCAATGTAGAGGAAGCTTTTTAGGCACCAAAAACAGTTTGTCCATGAAATAGTAAAAATGGATTATGATACAGAGATCCAAGACCAGGTCATCCACCACTAGTTTCAATTTGCGGTTAATGCACTGCCAAACAATAATGTGTGTTGAGCTCCATGTCTGTGAGCAATGCCTGATTTGTTACAAAGCATTATCACTATTGAATGCCACAAGGTGCTTTTTTCAGATAAGAGTAATTAAAATATGTTTAGTGATATCTTAAAACATGAAATCTGGGTCATTCTAAGATCAATGCGGTTTTTATATGCAGGCTACCAAACCCATCTACAGTATCTACTTTGAAGTTTTATTGTTCGTGTCCTGAATACATTTGCAAATTTTCTTCCTCCTGTCGGAAGTACTGAGGTTGAAAATGACTGAAGCACTATATTTAGAATGAAGCTTAAATCCTGTCCCAATACCATGATCATGTTCTAGTTACAGTAGGCAGAAGTGTTTGGTAAAGGGTTTGCTGTTTTGTGAAAAATAAAATGTCAAACAATAAATTGCACAAGTAACCTTTGAATAAGCTTGCATTAACTGTCATCACCCATCCTTATTAGAGTCTGCTCATTGGAGTTTTCCACTATACCATGTGCCACAATGAGAAAAGGTGCTCTATAGCATTTCTCTTTTAAGAAAAGGCATCACAAGAGGCCCAACATTAAAGACGGAGATGTCTTGATGAGGGATAAAAATGAAAATGAATGGTCAAAGGGAGTTATCGAGAAGGCCTTTCCCAGTATGGATAGATTTGTTAGGAAACTGGAAGTGAGGATTGTCAAGCATGAGACTGCAAAAATCTTTTCAAGATCCATTTCTGAAAAGGTTCTCCTTCTGTTTGTAAAGGAGTAGACAACCTGATGAAAGGTTATTTAGTTATAATTATAATTACAATTACAGTGGTATCCTTCTGATACCAGGCAGAGAGTGTTCTGGACCTCTTATTTTATGGCTTCTTCTAGCGGTAGTATTTGTTATAGTAGTTCTATTTGAAGTTATTTGAAGCTTATTGTAGGATGCATTACTGAATTGTAGAAGGACATTTGTTTGACATCAGGTTAAGTACACAAGTGTGGTGATCCTTATACATCCTTGTTCTGTAGCTTTTAATTTTACAATATCTGGAAGTATTTGTGTTAGATAGATAGATAAGACTTTATTGATCCCGAAGGGAAATTGATGATTATAATACTATATATTGTTTTAGTAAAGATATTAATTTCAGTTATGGCTAACTGTGCCTTTTAGGTGAGTTTTCAGATTTACTTTCTCTTTTACAGGGTATGCTTAAGATTTAATAAGAGCCTTATTATTGGTGACTTTGATATCCGTGTTGATTCATAGCCTTCCAGTTTAGCTAAGGATTTTCTAGCTTTGTTGGAATGCTTAAATCACATTCAGCTTGTACTCAGCCCAACTCACAACAAAGGTCACACACCTTGGACTTGCAAATATTGATGATGGAGAACATGTACTGTATCTAGGATTGTTATGGTTATTCTCAATGATATGGGAGAAATAGCAGGATCTAACAGATTCTATTGTATCCTTGTATTTAGTCAAGTACTCGTTCCAGAACTGAAAATGTACATTCAATCCAGAAACATACCAAACACAGTATGTTCTAGTTTGTGGGAGATGCCTACGTTGAGCGCAACTGGTCAGTATACTGTACCATTGGGCAGAGCAAAAAAAGGAGGTTGTTTAAGTTTTAAGAAGAGCTAAGGTGTCAAGAGTAGTTAAAGACTTGTACTTTGTACTCCAGAGTAACAGATTAAAAAATGAGGACAGAGCAGAATTCATTAATCTGATTCTAGTCTCCTGTTTGTGACCCAGGCTCATCTACATGCTGCGGGTGGCAGCGTTTTCTCTTGCTAAGCCATATCCTGATATGTCCCCTAGGATATCAGAGACTCACTTCCTTCAAATCCACATTTAAAACCGTTTTCTTCAAAAGAAAGTAAAGCTTTGAGCAGTACCTTTTCAAGGTGCTTTATAAAATATAGTTTATTATTAAGACATTTTGGTATTCTTTTAAGATGAAGGTAAATTATTTTTTGGAGTTTATTATTATTGTATAGCAACTATGTAATTGTCTAGCTGTCTAGGTCTAGCTTCTCAGTTATTGTGTCAGAAAAATCTGAATTGATTTTAATATTTTTAAAATGCTTGTATTTTGCAACTTCACGCTTTCTACCCTACTAAATTCTTATGTACAAGATATAAGGCTGCATTCTCTAAGAGTTATTTGGATGACTGTCTTCCTGACTGGATAGCTGGATAGTATATTGAGTGAGGCCAGTACAACAATAGTTCGAGTACAAGTACAAGTTCTTCTGGTGCCTAATCCTACATCCTTAAACTTTACAAATATGTATTTATTTTGATAATTATTATTTATATATTTCCCATATATTACCCATGGCAAGAACATAAAATGCATTTCAATTGAATGTTGTCATTTGTTTCTGTGCCTTACAGTGCAGTTTATACCAGTCAGTCAGTTAACAACCTCTCACAAGCAGTGCGGCAATTTCTGAGTTATAGTATGACTGCAGACAATATTATATTCTGCAAAAACAATAGTGTACCATATATGACTAGATTGTCTGATAACACTTGGTGTTAATCTATAAGCTACATGCTGAGCCATGACCTTGACATCTGCTTTAGTAAACTCTGTATTTATTTTTGTTATATAAATGCTTTCTATACAATTTAACAAACTGTTACACATGTTTTTTCAAAGATTGTAGAAGGTGCAGTGTTTCCATTTTTCAAAAAGAATCTCCATATGTCTTTTAAAACACTATCTTCTGATCTTAATCATGTACTGTAGTTTACAACTACTCTACTGTAGTGCCCTTGTTTTCCAACATGTCCCTATATTGTATCCCTATTTTCGAAGGTGCATCACAAACCTAAACTCTTTTAGAGTTGGACTATCATCTGATAATATACAGATATGTATGTAATTAATAAATGCCCAATTTCATTAAAAATAAACTGCTTCATTTGAAGGCAGTCAGTGGGCAGCAGGATCCTCTAACATTTCCTTCCTACAATTACTGCTTTGTTATTATCTGCATGTTGTTTACTTCTCAGTATTATTTTCTCTCTAATTTGTTCTGCAAATGCATTAGACTTCTCACATGTACTTGCTTTACTGTTTTTTTTATTTTGGAACTGCATTTGAAAGATTTTTGTTTTTGTATTTTCCTTTTCTAGTTCTGTCTATTTTATATTTATATATAAAGTTGGGCTAGATATGGGGGCATTAATAATATTGCAGAAATTTTATTCTGGATACTAGATAGGAAGGAAGAAGCAAACATAACCACCATTTTCTTCCCTTTCAGCTTAGTTTAAAAAAAGATGAGAGAGAGAAAAGCCTCTTTCAATCAAAATTGGAATAAAAACATAATTCAAGAATGTGCCCTATCACTCTGCTCGTTTAAGCTGTGTAACACAAGCAACTTGCCTTAGGCATACTGTACATTCTGCAGAGTGCCCTTTCTGCTCCTTAATGACACATGATAAAGACAGTGACACACTAAAGGGGGTTTGCTCCAGAGTGCTGTAGGGGTTTTCCTTCAGAAATCCATGTTTGCCTCTCCAGTCTGATTTCACAAATCTGTTTCCTCATGCCCAGTCTTTTGTGACATAGGTCAAGCTCAAACCTGGACTGACAGGAATTAAACCTGGGGTGCTATTGAACCCCAAGTCCCTGCACTACAAAGCAACAATGCTAATTACTGTGTGACTGTGCCCATCCTTACACAACTTTATAGATTAAACGATAATTAACCTACAGTATGTTTTAAAAAAAACCGCTGGTGCTTGGTATTCAATGTCACAGAGGCACCTACAGCAGTGTGATAACACTGCTTAATATAATTCGAATATTTTTTCACCCTTATCAGAACATGTTATTAAAAAAGAAAATCTCATTTTACTCCCCTACTGGGACTTACTAAATGTTTTTTTTTCCAACAAGGAGAACTTTTTACTGCACAGTTTCAGTAACTGGATTATGTTGAAATGTTTATCCAGACCCTGTCCTGTGACTGCACTGCTTTTGCCCAAAAAGCATTATTCTCTCCTCAAATCAGTGCAAATTTAGGATCCTTAAGGCAATGAACGATATTGGAAGAAGTTTTGCACTATATAATTTTATAGCAGCTACTTCTCAGGGAACAATAACTGTTTCAATTTGATATCTAAAATTAGCGAGACTGGAGTTATCTATTGAAGCAGGATATTTGTTGCATGGCACAAAACCTAATACTAGCAAATTACAAATTTACAGAAAATTGTCAGACTAACAGAGCATTTAAAATGGAATAAAGAGAAAAAAACAAAATCCCCCGAGACCTTCCATTCCTGTTTGTCTTCCATTTTTATCATGCAAATTACTCCATTTCCATCTGAAATTGCAGGTCAGCTGCTCCACATATTAATAAACCTTTCTTTTGTAAAACGAATGAAGGGATAACGGCCAGCTGCAGTATCACAGTATTTTAGGCTACAGCCTAAAAATGTTGTGTCTCCAAGTGCCACACAGAGTATTTGTACTTTCATATGTACTGTTCTTGTCATTTTCACCAGCAATCTTTAATTAGCACATAGCGCTAATACAGTAAGTATACTTTAAACTGGTGTGTCACTATCTAGCCATTATCTGCTAGGTTTAAATACTATATCTGCTTGCACGCTGTTTTTACTGTTTATTCCTCTTTGACTGGTCAAAATGTTAGAATTTATAAATTATGTATCAGGCCTCTACGGGATGGAAGTCGGTTTCCTCTTCTTCAAGGGAACACAGGTTCTACAACACTAACAGACTAAGGTAGTCTGTTTATGTGAGTAGGGGATTATTATTATTTTGATTAGAAAGTTTAGTTAATTTTATATTACCACCATTCAAATAATTTTATATAAGAAATAGATAGATTTCTAATTTATGTATTGATCTATTCGGTTGCGTGTGCTAGAGAATATAAGAGTTTGCCATAGGAGTTTAATGCCTGCACACAAACATGGGAGGAGACTCTACAACAAGGTTCATTAATAAGTTGTCACTCTTGATATTAACCATATGTTACAAATGCCATGACACGTGTCGCTGTCTCAACAGAGACGCAAAGTTGTATTTTAAAACATCTGTAGTTATTCATTTTCTCAAGTTTACCAGTTTATTTGTTTTCCCCAAAACATGGGTTCAAGTTACAGTCTGTTACATATACAGTACAGTATAATGCAGAGGTTGTTTGATTTAAAAAAAATATTAGCAAAAAATAAAAGATGAATCATTTCCTGACATCCTTCCCATGCTGATTTCTAACACTGTGTAGTGTGGTGTTTCGGCCCAAACCCAGTTTGGCAGAGGAAGGAGGCAGAGATTCTGCAGAAGGCAGGTTTGCAGGTTTACAAAGGCTGAGGATTCATTGCCCTTTTACTTACAGAAGAAGGCACTATTCACCAGGGAAAGACCAGGGGAGAGTGACTGTAGGTACACAGAAAAGAGGAGTAGTTTGCCATAGCTTTGCTAATGAATGTGGTACAAAGAGGATGAGCATCATGAGAGTGTATTTGATTTTCTGTATCTTTTATATCTGTAGAAACTCCTGCACATTTCAGGTAAAATGTGCATTCTCTAAATGTCACAGCTCTCTATTAAGATCTACAGGTCATCAATAGGTTATTCCCGTAAGGATAGTCTTATATTTTGAAGCAAAAAATAGAAGCTGAGGGTTTTACAGTGGCACAGTGGTTAGCATTGCTGCCTAGCAGTGCTGGGTCCTGGGTTCAGTCCTGGACTTGGGGTGCTAACTGTATAGAGTATATACTATATGTTCTTTCCTTTTATGCATGGGTTTTCTTCCACAGTCCAAAGACATACTGGAGGGTTAATTGGCCTCTGGAAAAATTGGCCCTGGTATGTGTGGATTTGTGTCTGTGTGTGCCCTGTGATAGACTGGTATCCCATCCCCGGTGTGTCCTGCCTTGCACCCTTAGGATTGGGTCTGGCCTTTTGGCCTTGTATTAGATAAAATGCTTAGAAAATGGATGGATGGACATGTAACTTGAAGTTGTAAAAAGGTGTTTATGCTGTGTTCAGCTATCTTGTAAAATGTCTTCCTAGAGCATCATAACTATATTGAGACACTGTCTTGGAAGTTCTTGTCCAGTTCTTGTGACATCTACCCGTCCATCAACTGCAGTGTGCTGTAGGAACACAGCCACTGGAATCAAAAGTGAACAACTTTGAGAAAACAATGCATTCCGATTGTAATTAGTCTACGGTGCTAAAAATATCTTGCTTCATCCTGGCTAAACTAACTCATTGTCCAACTTGATAGGTATTTCAGGTGCAGTAAATGAAGAGACTAAGCTGTCAAATGTTATTGTGTTTGTGTCCACTCTGTTGTGTGCTTTCTGTGTTGCCTGCACAGAAGCCCCATGCAAAGACTCTTTCAGTTAATAGAAAGGGCCTCTTTGTTTCTAACATAAATATTTGCATTACATCTCTTCTGCAAGTACAGGACATGTCTTTAACTGTACTTGTTTTTCTAGCATACCTTTTGTTTTTTCATTTAGACCCATGTTGGGTTGCTGGCATTTTTACTGGAATATGTATAGCTCAATCAGATTTTACAGCTCCATTAGTGTTTCTGGCAGCTGCGTTTCAAGTAAAAGCAAGATTAGTGAAAAATGGTACTCATAAAAAAACACAGTAAAAGTAGAATTTGTCTTTTTGAATAAAGTACTGTAGCAGTGTGCACTTTATATGTCAATGCATGGTGTAATAGAAATCACCACAATTGTTTTAAAATTAAATAAGACAGTGTAATCAAATAATATAGCTGTTCATATCACAAATATGATGTCAAAATGTTGGAATTGTCTATTGTACACTTTTAACCTCTACATACGGTGCCTTGCTGATGATATGAAGGTAATATCCCATTATATCACCTTTTGAATTACAAATTCAATACACTTCATTCACAAATTCATTCTCACATTTGTTTTTTAAACTGAGCGCCTGTAAATTAAACTTGAATGCTCACACTGAAAAGCAAAAACTGCAAAGAAAGTCAAAAACCTAAATCTGCTGCATGGATAAGTGTTCAGCTGCTCTGGTATGGAAAACCTAAATTATTTCAGGTATTACTTCAATACGTTACACAATTAATTGGATGGCCTATAGTATGTTTGCATGCCTAGAGGTTTTCACCTGGTTCTAGAATAAGTACATCAGTCTCTGTAAAGGACAGGACCACAGGACTCCTATCCAGAATAAGTGATAAAAGCCTTGTGCTGTATTGATTTAACTATGGAAACTGCAGCACTTCAAGACTTTGCCCTCCCCACTACAGGCATCACAAATTGAGATAATCAATAAATTAATTAATAAAATTAATGCATGTACAGTAATATATATATATATTTAGGCCTCAAAGGGTGTTTCTCGTATAAATACTGCATACATTCTTTTTGAAAATGTATAAGTCTTCATGTACAGTAGGTTCCAACCTTCAACAACTTTTTATTTGTGAAAAGGAAAGCTGCTGGAATTAAGAAGCCAAGATGCTGGGTGAGTTAAAAATGTGCTGAGAGATGAGCTGTGATTGATAGTAAATGGAAGTGGCCTCAGGCATTGTGGAGGTGTCGGTGGGTATTTGTGTTTGTCGGGAATGTGGCTTGGCTGGGCAGTTTGGCTCTGCAGGCCACAGGTGCCTTGGAGGTGTTAGGATTTAGGATCCTTTCCTCTAGGGGGAACTCCAAATTCCAGAGTCCTACCTTGATTGCTGTATTATTTCCTGGTGTTATGAATCAGCATTGATATATAAGCCTAAGGTTCCGATACTCAGGGCTCAGCATTAGGACACAGATGTCCAGAGGCCTGCCTATTACCAGACCGCGGAGTCACCCGAGGGCATAGGCCTTGCCAGAGACATCATGCCTCCTGAGGCAGGGGTTCTGGGGGACCCGGCCCTGTATGTTCTTGGACTGTTCTCGGTTTCCCTGTGCCTGTCTGGTTGGATGGATCGCCCGGTTTATGATTATTGGACTGCGCCCTGACTTACCCCCATGGATTAGCTTGTACCTGGATGTCTTGTTTTCCCCTGTTCACTGGGGCACCTGTTGTCACTGAGCACTATTTTCGTGAATACACCGTTGTGTGTTTTCCCTGATGTCCGCTTCCTATTTGTCTCGGGTTACACCGCACCGCATCTAATCAGCAACCCTCTGCGGAAGGCTGAGTCCCATTCGTGACAGGAGGTGTCTGTATGGGGTTATGGACTTACTGTACGTGGTTAATGGTTAGGTCCAATGAGCCCATAGTGCACTTACTCATAGGCTTAATGGACAAAAGTTAAGTCAAGTAATAGGTTTATTCCATGCTGAAAAGAGAAGAAAGAAAACAACGTTTCAGCCGTGGAGCCTTCTTCAGGTGTGAGCTGAAGAAAGCTCCATGGCCGAAACGTTGTGTTTTCTTTCTTCTCTTTTCAGCATGGAATAAACCTATTACTTGTTCCTTTGAAACCTATGCATGCTGACACAGCTACCCACCTGAGCTACAAAAGTTAACTCACATAATTAAGTAATTATAAAAGAGCAGCAAACTAAACATAACAAATCTTAATGCAAGCATTAGAATTCTAATTATGATTGAAAAGATTGAAACATTTTTGTTTTAGTAATGGGTTTTTAAAGAGTAGTGTAATACAAGTCTTTGAAACTTAAATTATTGTTTTTTATTATTCAGAGGACTCTTAAAATGAAGTTCTATAGTGTGTGTAAAATATATAAATCCTAAAAAAGGATTCATGTTTTTATGCTTATGAAGATACCAAGGAATATTATTGAAATCCTGCGAAAAGTTAAAGAATATACCAAGTTATCATTTAGATATATATCAAATTTTCATTTAGAGATCTCCAAAATATTTTAACATAGAACATTCAATTCTAAAACCGTAACTTTCTGTGACAGAGCAGTCTGTCACTGTGGCAAATGGAACATGCTAGGACAGGGGTGGCAGACGTTAACGGAGCTTATGATTTTCTAAAACACCAGAGTGCGTCAGTTCTCACCAATTTACCGTTTGTTTCTCAGCCTGCGGGTGCACAAGCAGGTTGTGGAAAGGAGGGGAAACTAATGGTAGAGAACACTACTGTATGTTTAGAGAAATGGGACTAAAGAAACAAAGCACAGTGTAGAATGCCACTAGCTTACCTCTTAACAGCACTGCATGAGAGGAGAAGCCAGTGCCTATTTGTTTGGAGGGGTCCTCAGATAGGTCAAAAGGTTGCAAGCACATAGGAGACTGATTATATGCCTGAAGTTTAGCTAGTGAAACATACCATTGCTGGAATGCTGAGAGGGGAGGTTATCAGAGCCTAATGTTATTGCTAAAAATGGCAATCAGGTATAGAAGATCTAATGAATGTCTGTCCTGTGTATCGTTAAGAGTTTCATGTATTTGTGTGTCCAAGTAGTCCGGACTACTGTGCTGTGTTGTTTGTCTTGTGAATTTTATGTTTTACACCTAGTGTATCCATAATGGAACAGCCCAGATCCTATTTTAAGTGTGTGGTGAGCACTAGTGTTTGTTGGGGGTCAGGAGTTGGTTCTGGCGAGTTAGGAGTTTAGAAATAAGAGTAAGGTGTGAATGGATATTATAAAAAGATTGTTCCTTTATGTATTTATTTTTTTACATACTTGGTGAAAAGACCCAGTGAGTGTTTATGTGGCCAGCTGTGTAAACTTCAATAAAAATGGCCTTTTGGTTTGTTTGTGTGCTGACTTGCCATTGTGTATTTTTTCTCTCTATGAACAAAATGTCCTACGGCCAATTCTACCCACACAGGAGGTCTTTCTGTGACACTTACCCTAAATTGTTTGCATTTGAAAGAAGGATTTGGAATTGGCCTCCACAGCTGTCTAAACATAGTGAAACACTGCCTTATCAATTATCTAGATTCTGGTCTTTCTAGTTAAATTGATGATACCTGTTTGTTTTGTTTCTTATATTGACTTTGCTCTTTCTGAAAATGCTAAAATTACACATGTGTGTTGTAAAACAGTGAAAATACCAATTTAGGTGATTTTTGAGCTAAATTTAATGTATACAGATTGAAGAGACAACTGAGAATAATTGACTAGGCAAGGAGTTCACGCATCCAAATTTCAGCAAATTTCACATGAAATATAATTATTTTTTGTGTGAGGTGTGCTGTACCACACCTTTCCCATCCAATTCTTTATACAATACTAATATTTTACAACAATTTATTTTAATAAAGAATACAAAGAAAAGGTGTGCCAGAGAACAAAAAAAAATTGTAGGCAGCACAAATTAAATTAAACAAATCATGTGTCCTCTTGTAGCTACTCACTTTGTAATTCAACAAAATGACACATACACATACAGGTACACGTCCCACACATACAGTACATAGGGCAGCACAGCGGCACAGTGGTTAACATTGCTGCCTTCCAGCACTGGCGCCTTGGGTTCAATCCCATGTTATCTGCTTGAACTTTGTATGCTCCTCCCATGTTTCCGAGGATTCCCACATGCTCCCATGCTTTAGTTTCCTCCCACAGTCCCAAGACATACTGGTAGGCTAATTGGCTTCTGGGAAAATTGGACCTTGGTGTTAGTGTGAGTGCGTCTGTGTTTGTACAGTAACCGTCTGCCATTTGATGGAGTGGCATCCTGTCCAGGGTGTATCCTGCCTTGCGCCAGTTGCTCGTGGGGATAGTCTTTTGCTCCCCTATGATCCTGAATTGGAAGAAGTAGTTAGAAAATAGAGGGAATAATGGATCCTACTGTATACATGAATGACAAGTAGAGTATGCACAGCGATTCAAAAAATTATATTACATATACTCTATATGCAATATACTGTACTGTACATTTTTATTAGATATTGTGATATACAGTACTGATATGGCATACTGTAATATACAGGTTATACAACTGTATTTATTTAACTGTTTTTGCTTTCTTGTAACTCACTGTTTGGTCTAATGATTTGAATCATAACCCATCCATCTCTTTTTCAACCACTTTAGACGATACAGGCTCATGGGAGAACTGGAGCCTACCCCAGTAGGCTCCGAATGATAATAATATCTTAAATGTGATTAAATTAAATATATTATTTGTTATTGATACACTTCTGAACAAGTCTTTCAGGTTTGGTGTATTTGTGTTACTTGAGCTCTGACATTCACAACATACTACTGAGCTGTTCTAACAGAGTTTTCTACACTTGTAGTATAAGCCCTTCACAAAGGCAACAGCAAAATCTAATACACCTGTGGTGCAGCCCAAAACAAGCAGAAACAACAATTCTGTCTCCTCTCTTTGTCCTCTTAGGATTTTGCATCTAACAAACCATAAGAAAAAAAAAAGAAACAAGACGGAAGAAGAGAGTCAAGATCTGACAACAGATAAAAATAAGGAAAGGACTCTTTATTACAGAGAAGGGGGAACAACACAGAGCAATTGTCCAACTTGAAATAAAAGATAAAAATAAAAGGGATGGAAGGATGTGAATCCTTCTATTTTTGTAGCCTCTGAGTACATTTTGGGCTTCATTATTTCAGCATTTATGCAAATATGAACATAAGGCAAAGACAATGTGTGTATGGGCATGATATCTCTGCCACCATGACAGCTGCTACCCAGATGTCTAGGAGGATTCTGATTGTTTTGCAGTGGGGGTTGAAAAATGTGACTGAATAAACAACAGCTGCTGTCAGAAAACTTTATCATAATTGAGCAGCTGTGTTATCTCTTCAAAAAAGCAAAAAAACAATACAGACGTTGTAACCACTATGGTAAGTTATCTAGTACTGTCATTTTCAATGCTTTGATTGTACCTAAACACTAATTAGCAGGTTCTGATACTAGGATGTTTAACTTTCTGTTGCATATTGACTGGAAGAGAAACAGAAACTTCACAAAAATGATATGGTATTCACACACACATAGAGGACTCATGGTTAGTTGTTTGAAATGCAGAAACACCTTAATCACACTACTCTCACATGGCTAAAATAAATAAGAGTGTTAAAAGTGCCAGGTGTTAGTGAATCTCTGCACTATCATCGGTGCAAGTACTCTAAAATACAGCTAACTATATGTAGCGGAGCTAGTTCGGATACGGTGACATCATTGCCCTCCCTGAGCATAGCAGGGACCTCAGCTGCCTGGGCTGAGGGAGGTCTCCTTTAGCACATGCGGCTGGTTCCCTGTTGTGTTACACCTGGGGTTCGTGCCCTAGGCGTTGCGGGATGAAACGGGCGGCGGAGGGCATGAGCACGAGCCCGCGCAGAACCGCGCCGGTCACATATACACAAATTGTTACAATATTTACCGATCATGAACTAAGGTGCAATATAAACAAGCCATATTAAAAACAGTGGCTATGAAAAATAATCTGTTAAATTCAGCAAATAAATAATAACTATGCATTACAATTTTCAGAAATACGTCAAGTTTAAGTTTGTTTTCTGCAGAGGTTGTGTTAACTTCTTTTCACTTAGAAAATCAACAAAACGTAAATTGGCCAGGGGTGCCCAAACATTTGCATACAACTGTATATTAAATTTTATTTTAAATTTTCATAATCTATGAATACAGGAAATGTACTGTATAACATATATGAAGTTTTTAGAAATCTACAGTAGGTCCACCATGGATATGATGCATAATTGCAATTGGTACAGTGAGCAGATCACTGAAGTGTTAATGTCAACTAAATAAGATAAACAGTTAATCTTATTCTCATTATAACTAATCTCAACAGTAATTGTGAGACAGATATAGTATATTAATCCTCACATAGTTAAAACAGATTGTACAAACGAATGCCAAACAACACCAGCTTTCAAATGTAGCATGACAAGTCCAATTCTCCTCTCATTCCTGTGGGGAATAGAGTATTGGATTCAAATATCCAGAAAGCTTCTCATTGTAGTAATTTACTCTCTCTATCACCCCTCTGGAATGAAGCAATATTGCCTCTAAACCAAAACAACTTCATTTTAGAAACATAATAATGGGCATCTCAGAAATTTTCATTTTGATTTTTCATTTAAAATTTTCATGCATGCTCATGAGTAGTTATAAAGATACCTTGTTGTTCCCAACATATAACATTGAATAATGACTAACATAAACACTTGTATTGCAACAGAATCCTTTGACGGGTACAATAATGATTAGCCATGGTTTGCTAAAAAGCTTCTACGAACCCTCCTCTTTCATTGTGCACAGGCTTATGGGAATAGAGACAATGTGAAGAGCTAAACGTCAACTCAAAAGTTCAATACAGGAATAAATCAGATTGGTGCAGTAGTTGACAAATAATGACTCCACTACACTTTGGAGCAGTTTACAGATTATCACAAATTCTAAAAAAAAACTTTCAAAGTTATAGCTGACTCACCTATGCCAGAAAGACTGAACAGGTTTTATTGTACTGCAGGTTTGAAAAGCAGAGGCTCCTTAATGATGATCAGAGTTCATTTTGATGACCTCTTCAGATGCTACTACCTCATAGTTCTCATTGCTTCCCTCTTATCTTCGGCCACAACAGGCACACATTAAGTTCTCAATTTGCTGCTCTCCTCTTCAGCCTCCTCTTACTATCAAAGAACGGGAAGTTCAAAAGCTTTTTGCAAGGCAGAACTGCAGGAAAGCTGTTTTACCCGACCTGGTCTCCCCCAATAAATTCAAACATTGTGCAGAGCAGTTAGCCCCAGTGTTCACAGATATATTTAATCAGTCTCTGGATCAGTGTAAGATCCTTGACCTCTTTAAATCCTCCACGGTTGTTCCTCTACCAAAGGAGGACAAAATTACTTGTCTTAATGACCATAGACCAGTTGCTTGCACATCTGTCATACTGAAGACTCAAGCAATATGATACTTAGTTATCTTGAAACTATTACAGATTCACAATTTCAATCCTTTACAGTTCACATACAGTATACTGTAGGGCCAACAGCTCAGTGGATGGATGGGCTTTCACTACATTTTGCAACATCTAGTGTGTATGCTGTAATTCGTATTGTGGATTTTAGTTCTTCATTTATTACTGTCATTCCAGAAATCCTTTACAATAAATTGTTAAAGTTGAATAGTCCACTTTCCATGTGCCAGTGGATTTCTAACTTTCTCACAGATAGAAAACAACTACAGTAGATTTCCATCTGGGAGCTAGGCCCTTGTCAGACTGTTTGTGAATACTGGTGTGCCTTAAGAATGGTGAGCTTTCCCCATTACTCTATTCCTTACACCAGATTGCTGATGATCCTACTCACCCGGGTTACCACCTGTTTCTTCCCTCAGAAAGATACTACTGGTCTATTAAAACCAGAACCAGTTGATATTTGAAAAGCTTCTTTCCTATGGCAGTGTTATTGCTTAACCAGAAATCCTAGTTACAGTACAGTATATGCACATTGTCTTAATGATGTCCATTGTCTTGTTTGTGTATGGAATATGTAGAATGTTTTTTGTAGCATCAAGTACACCAGGGTAAATTCCTTGTACATTAAATGTTTTTGATGAATGAAGGTGATTCTGAATTTGGTGTCTGTGCTCGGTTGAGGAGCAAATGTTGGGATGCTGCAATTTATGATTGAATGGCTCTAAATCAGAATAAAGATTGAAGATTCTCAAGATAATGTTTGATACTCAAGGAATACTCAAGAATTTGAGAAACCCACATGAATTAGAAAAACATATTCAGAAGTCTGATGAGTGTACAGAATATGTTTGGTAGCTGCATTAATGTAATACACAACCTATATTATGAGTTTTGTGTTAGGGTTTGAACAAAGCACTAACCATTTTTATACTGTGTACATAAATACAGTATGTGTTTAGTGTTAAGTTTAAAAAAAATAGATTTACCATTTTTTGACAATCTGCAATATCATGGTTTGCACAACAGCGAGCACAGCCTGCCTTGTTCTTTCACTTCATTGCTTGTAATAAAGCACGTAATATTCTCTAAACAAATGGATTTTAATTAAGCAGGAGGCAGTATAAGAATTAAATGTATTTTGAATTGTCTTGAAGTGTGTGGACTATGGCTAATCAATAAATGGATATTAATAATTAACTGACATATTTGGAAGGTTAGGACGCTGTGGGTAATTTAGACAGAAATATGGAAATCAATTGAAACATAATTAGCACTAGTTTAATCAAAATCATTTTTAGGTATTTAACCTGCCCTAAGTACTACTGGACCCTTTGGGGCACAATGCCCACCACTAATGACTTGAAGTTTTGCATCTTTAAATATTCTGTTTTGCAACAGCAGTAAAGGATGCTACAGTATATACTGTACTGTATTTAGTTATATATTTTCTGATTCCTACTGAATGATACATAGGAACATAAAAAAGTCAAGGACAAGGGAACCATCTTCTTATCTCTCAGGAGACCTCCTAAGTAACAGTTTCAAACCAGATTAATTGCTCTAAATGTACTTTTAAAATGTCTCCAAAATTATTTAAAGAAACTCAGTGTTGCATTAATCTAAATGCTCTCTACACTTACTGAATCTTAGGTTTAGAACTTCTTTCCAGACATAATAACAAATGTGACATCTCTCTAGTGAATTGGAAGTACGTTGTCAGGCTGCACAATAAAATTTGTATAAAAACAAGGGTTTCAAATAAAAACTGAGAAACAAGTTATGGATTTGTCTATAACATTCTCTGGACCTGTCCTAAAAAGAGAATAGAAATGCCCTTGACTGACGTCAGAAGATTTTTTTTAATTCCCTGGGCAGACGAGATTGGAAAGTATTTCATCTTGGTTGTGTGTACTAGCTCTCATACTGTATTTGTCAGAAATGGTTAAGCAAGCACACCAAACTAAAGAGAATGTACCAACATAGGTAAAATTCTATTTTTAAACAAGTATTCTACTATTGGAAATTATTTGTTGGATGGTGATTTCAATTAGCATAGTTTCAGGCTTAAATGAGGTTAGAGTAAGAAACCCCCCCAAAATATGGTCTTTCGTTGTTATTATGCATGTGAGTTTAATGCTAAAGGAAACATTTTGAAATGTATTAACAGTTTTTATCCTTTTGCCTTTAGTGCAATTTTGGCAATGGTCCCTTTTTGAGCAATACAGTATAGCAATATATGGAAAAAAAAATTCAGAAGATAACATAGAAATAATGCTTTTCCTAAATATCATTTCTGTCCTAAAACACAGCCATACCATCAAAAACTATCTACATTTTGCAGGAATCTTAACCCTAACCCTAGCTATGGGTTTGCGATAGGTTAGGGTTAGGGTTCAGAATTTCTTCTAAGAATTAATGCAACCTTCCACTCATTTGAGTGCAATATATACCTCACTGAAAGAAAATATTTGTCAGAAATGGTTAAGCAAGCACACCAAACTAAAGAGAACTTAACAAGAAGGGCAAAATTCTATTATTGAATAAGTATTCTACTATTGGAAATGCTGTGTTGGATGGTGATCTCAATGAGCATAAATTCAGGCTTAACTGGATAAGAGTCGGAAAACCCCCAAGATCAGGTCTTTTGTTGTTAATATGCATGTGAGTTCAATGCCAAAGGTAACATTTTGAAATGTATTAACAGTTTTTTTAAAGTTTCAAAGGTCATTTTTGGCAACAATCCCTTTTTGAGCAATGCAGTGTAGAGATACAGTCTATGGTAGAAAGAAATTCTGAAGATATCATTGAAATAATGCTTTTCCTAATGTATATATGGGTACCATGCCTATTATCAACTGTTAACCGTTGATATTCGATATTATCAACCATTACCAAGAATAATTGATATATGGGTGGATGATTAAGACTATGTTTTTAGACATACATCATCTGATGGATTATTTTTAAATTTCACCTGTGTGGTCACTTTAATTTCAGCTCTTGTGCTTTATATTCAAACAGATACTGTAATGGACTTGAGGGCATTGGCAAACGTGGTAACAATAAAAAATAAAACAAAGTGCAGTGAAAATTTGTTACGCTTTGTGAAGATCCCTGTTTTTAAATTTGTTAAAAAGACTAAGTTACTTATCCATTTCAACAATAAATTGCACAAGCGTTGGTTACTGTGCGAAATTCTGCTTCTTCTGTATTATTCAGCTTATTTTGTTAGACTGCATTTATCAGTCAGAGGACAGCATGAGATTGAATTAACCTTATTATTACAAAAAAAAACAGTAAGTCAATAAAGTGCGATACAATAAAAGGCCCACACTGTAGCAAATATAGTTTGACAGTTTTCTGTAATTAAGTTATTGATGCTGCTGCACAGGAAATTGACATTACCATTAAACAAAAACACAAAACAAAATAATTTAACGCTTCTGTCTTTCAGTCTTTTATGCTATTACTTAATGCAAAGACATGAAGGTCAGTTTTCAACCCCTATGTATGCAGAATATAGTGAAAACAGCTACTCCTACCATTTTGTGTGAATGCTGCACTCTCTCTTTGTGTAGCTTGTTTGTCATAATTGGAGACTGCATTATTGTTTATTTTTTAGCACAGGTATTTGTTTTCTGAAATATGTTTTTGTTCTCTAACCATTTAATTTAGTGAAGGTCTCTGTGTTGAGCTTTGAAATATAAAAAACATTAATCCTTTTTTTATTATACCTTGTACGTTCATGCTTTACATAGTGTTGTTTCATGTTGGTTTTGTCCCTTGCTAAGTCTGCATGAACCTGAGATATGCTAGAACAGCTGTATTACACAGGCCTCATGTGCTGTGATCAGCCCTTCTTGCCTCCTGCTTGACTCTGACAATTAATGCAGCTAAACGTCATCTATCCAAAGACCATAGTCAATTCCCAACTCAAAGTAGCTTCACCTATTCTAACCCTATTTGACAGAAACATTAAACGTACCTTTACAGACAATTAAGACCGAACCCTCCATTGCACACATCAACACACCTCATTATTTCCTCTGTCCTTTAAATATGTCTGAAGTTGTTTTTAATTGTACAACTGTATCTTTGAAAATCAAAAATGTACCCAGCAAGGCTAATTCTAAAATGTGTCTGCTTTGGTACCTTTGTTCTTATTGTATTTTTAATTTGCACTTTTGATTTTGTAATAAACTAATTGTCTGCCAGGTCAGCTTTACTGCATTAAACACTGTACTACACAGGGATTGACCTGTCAAAACCATTTGATATTTGTTGTGCCGCTTGCTGTGAGCTAGCACTGATCAAGGGAGAGGTGTGTCTGTCAGCAATATCTCTGCAGATTCACAGGCTTGACAGGAGCTGCTGTTGCACAGAAGGTTGAGAACAATTCTGGCTGACTAAAGATCACCTAGCACTGGAGGTGCCCAGTGATTTGTTTTGTTACATTTTCATTGTTTTTAGGTTTACTTAAGATAAACAAAGTTCACCTTAAAAAGTAAAAACATGGAATTGATGTCATTTTCTGTTTTGGAATGACACAAGATATGAAAAGAATACATGGTTTGATTATATGAAAGGGGTGTGAGGTTTCATAAAACACAGCTGAAATGAGATTGGTGGTATTGAATGGTTTTCGTTTTCCTCATAGGCTCCAATTCTTGTTAATGTATTGTAACCTGGTGCAGACATTTAGTGGGACTAGACTTAATACATTCATTTTCCATAACTGTAGTTATACAGTATTAGTGTAACAAGAGACAGGTAAGGGAGTATGCATCCTGTGCAGGACTCTGGAGAGAGAGAGAGAGAGAGAGAGAGAGAGAGAGAGAGAATACCAATCCAAATCACTAGGCAAAACGTAATCCAGGAATCAAGCAAGAAGGTCAGATAACGGTAGAGACTAAAGGAGAGCAACAATCCAAAATGCAAGGCTAAATCGTAAACGAGGGGGCAAGCTAGAAGGTCTGATACCAAGTCGATTGTAGAAGCAAATAACGCGCACTTGGGAGCTGGAGGAGAATCCGCAATAGTGAGCGGGGAATTGAGGAAAGAGGGGAACTGAAATAGTGACAGGAGTGAACGGTGATACAGTAGGTACATTACTTGTGGCGTGAGCGTTTGTTAAACACAGTACGCGTGGGAGTGCGAGATGGGTCAGAGACGCGTGTGGAATGTGTAACAATTAGTCTTATTCACTCTTTACCACTAAATGACTCCGAATACTTACTGCATGACGTAACACACTCTGATCTGCACCACATCACCTTCAATAACAATTTATCTAACTCAGGGTCACCCTGGCCCCGTAGCATTGTCCTGGGAAGCACAGGTTATAAGGCAGGATACACCCTGAACATGATGCCAGTCCACCAGACATGCACACCCTCACACTAGGGCTCATTTTACAGAAGCCAATTAAGCCATCAGCATGTCTTTGGAGTGTGGAAGAAAACTGGAGCACCTGGAGGAAACCCACACAAGCACAGGTTGAACATACAAACTCCACATAGACAGCACCTGCTGTAGAAATTGAACCCAGGGCCCCAGTGCTGAGAGAAATGCTGACCAACACCAAGCCACTCCTCTGACCTACATTATTTTTATATTGAAAACCATAATTTCACGAGGAATGACGGCAGCCGAAAGCTTGGGAGAAATTAGAATCGTTTATTGAGATGTGGAGATTTGGCATAACCCGCTTGGCTGAGGGCCAACCTCCCGGCCGTTGGACGGGGAGGATAGGACCCCCATGCGACCAATGGGGTAGCTGCAAAGGTGGAGAAGGGGTGGAGGAGGGATGCAGAAAACGAACGAGGAAGAGGAGAGGGTGACGTTTGGTATATATGGAGACCGGTTGCTTACGTCAGGATTAGTGAGAATTGCAGCAGCTGTGTCGAATGAGCTCGGCTGCTTTCATTCCTCCCGAACTTTCATTAAAAACTCCATTGAAACCAGTTACATTGCATCATTTAATGACAATTAAGACTGAACTTTAAATGTTATTTCCTAATAACTGAAGTAATGAAAATCATGCTACTGTACCTCTGGGTTATACAGTATCTGGAAGGCAAGCTGTTTTCAGGTTTTTGAGTTCAACACCTTTTTTAAATACAAAACCTGCACATATTTTGAACAAAATGAATTGGGTTACACAAATTCCTCCCAAACCTTTAAGATTAGTATTCCTATTAGTATTTTCAAAAGGAAATCATAATCAAGCAGCCAACTTGCATAAAAACAGAGCCTTGTGTGCAATCTTTTCTTACTTACAATGAAATTGTCTGCCAGGCACCAGGAGCACCATGGCTGCTGCCATGTTTAAACTCCCCTGAACATATCCCAGTAAATATATTTCAATTGACATTTTAATTCAAATTATTTATTTGAGAGTTTCCTGCCTCCTAAAATTTGTTGGAATAAGGTGTTATTTTGTCTTGGTATGTTAATAAAGGATAGGTCAATGGCTGCAGGATTTCTAATTAGCCTGTAATATATTATACTATATTAGTTCAGGTGGGTAGCCGCGTCAGCATGCGTAGGCTGCAAAGGAACAAGTAATAGGTTTATTCCATGCTGAAAAAAAGAAGAAAGAGAACACAACGTTTCGGCCGTGGAGCCTTCTTCAGGTGTGAGAGAGACAGGGCAGTAGGCAAAGGTAAAGTAGCGGGATAGTTTTAGTTTTGGTGGTCTTTCTGATGTATGAGTTTGGAAAACCGTCTTTGAGAACACAGACGGAGAAAAAAGACCACCGAAAGACCACCGAAACTAAAATTATTCTGCAGCTAGGATCACACCTTCTCCCTTCCCTTAACGACAGACTACTGTTCTTTTAAATTTTCTCCATTCATTGGAAGTTTCATTTCACACCTCTCTGCACCCATTCTGACTTCACACCTCTTGATTGGCCTCTCTTTCTGTCCCCTGCTCCCGCCTCTCACTCCTCCTCCCTCCCAACCTTTGTTCTCCCGCTACTTTACCTTTGCCTAATGCCCTGTCTCTCTCACACCTGAAGAAGGCTCCACGGCCGAAACGTTGTGTTCTCTTTCTTCTTTTTTTCAGCATGGAATAAACCTATTACTTGTTCCTTATACTATATTATACAATAGGCCTATAATAAATATATATATATCACTCTATTACACATACAGTAGGTTAGTAATACCCACTTATTAGATGGAGGACCTTATAGTATGATCTAAATTTTACCAGTCACCAAGGAGTTCCAGTATACATATATTTATTTATTTATTTATTATTATTATTATTATTATTATTATTATTATTATTATTAATAATAATAATAATAATGTACTACTTTAAATGCAAGTATGTGCACATTCCAGAGATTTTAAGAGGCTTTCATTAAGTGATGACATTTTAGCTGGGGAAGTGACTTGGTAAAGGAAGGGTCTTAGATGCCATTTATTCACTTAACAAGGTTATTATCCATGTTTGAGTGGGTAACATTCTTGTGATAATGTACTTTGTCCTTAGTCTTTTGATTTTTCAGTCTATTTTATTATTATTATTATTATGGACAGAAGGTCCATAAGTGTAGGTGGCAATCCACTGAATCAACTCTCACAGTAATATTTCAAACACTCAATATGGTACATCTTTTTTAAATCATGAAATATAATTGGACTAATCATACAGAAGTAAACAAAATGCTTTCAAGGTCCCCTGACATTAAATTGAATAAATTATCATTGTCACCTTTCCAGAAAACATCTATGGATTCTGCTTCGTGCTGTGACTTTTGATATATTTCTCATTCTGAGTTCTTTTGTTGCAATTTAAACTTCAGGCTTATTATGTTATACAAGATGATTGGGTTATACTGTACAAAGACAGAAATGTGAACAGATTAGATCTTTTAATTAACTAATTAGAGATTTGTTCAAGAAGAATTGGGCACTTAAAACAAAAACAGATACCATGTTTCATCCCACCATCTAAAACAATGACAATCCTCTTTAGATTAAAGGTAATTTATCCAGAAATTTCAGGCCCTACAAAACAGCCCAAGATAATAAGATGACTGATGTAAGTGCCATATCTGTATTGTATGCTTTTGAATTAACATGGAGGCCTGCAACATGAAACTTTCAGACCTTTGGAAGCTGGGTTTTCAAACTGCTGTCACAGTGTCATGTCAAGACAAGAATAGTTTGTATGTTCTCACTAAGGGAATCTCTTTCATATTCCTCAATGATATTTCCACATAAATACATAAGAACATAATACTAGTTAGAGAAGACAGAAGGACATTCGACACATCTAGCCTGTTTCATAGTTAATTGATCACAGAATCTCATTTAGCCATTTCTTGAACTAAGCCATAGTATCGGCATCAAAAAAAAGTCTATTATACTTACATATTCCTTGGTAAAGAACTGCTTACTGTTCTTGGTTTAAAATGCAAGTCCAAAAAGATTCTACTTATGTCTACTTCATGTTTTGCAGTACATTTTGTAGAAATAAACTGGGTTGACTTTGTCAGTATCCTGCTGTACAACTGTTAAAATACCAGTGCATTCAATGACAAATGCAGCAGATTGAGAAATGTTACCACTTTCTTTCAAATCTTTTGCTTTTCAGGGATTTGGACAACATTCACATTTAGGTCAATGCAGTACATAGAGCCATATATGCAAGAAAAAAAAGTGCAGAAAACATTAAAATATCACTTTTCCTGAATATCACTTCTGTCCTAAAACACGGCCATGCCATCAAACATCCTCTATGTTTTCTAATAATAAAACCCTAACCCTAACTAAGGGTTTGGGTAGTTAGGGTTAGGGTTCAGATTTTCATCAATGCAACCTAACACTCATTTAAGCAGAAAATATAACTCAGGGCATCAAAATATTAGTCTGAAAAGACTTTGCAGCCTTGCCACACCAAGCAAAATGTATCAACTGTGGTACAATTTCATTTTTTGACTAGAATTCTGCTATTGGAAAAATTGCATTGAATGGTACACTACATGAGCATGGCATCAGCGTTAAAGGTTAAAAGTCAGGAAATCCCAATAAATTTTAGCTATAACTGTCGATATATCGGTGCATTCAAAGACAAATGCAACAGATTGAGACATTTAACTACTTTCTTTGAAATCTTTTGCTTTTCGGGGATTTGGACAACATTCCCATTTACAGGTAGGTCATTAAAGTACATAGAGCAATATCTGCATGAAACAAAAAGTGCAGAAAACATTAAAATATCGCTTTTGCTGAATATTACTTCTGTCCTAAAACATAGCTAATCCATCAAACATCCTCTATGTTTTCTAATAATAAAACCCTAACCCTAGCTAAGGGTTTGGGGAGTTAGGGTTAGGGTTCAGATTTAATTCAATGCAACCTAACACTCATTTAAGCAGAAAATATAACTCAGGGCATCAGAATATTAGTCTGAAAAGACTTTCCAGCCTTGCCACACCAAGCAAAATGTATCAACTGTGGTACAATTTCATTTTTGACAAGAATTCTGCTATTGGAAAAATTGCATTGAATGGCACACTACATGAGCATAGCATCAGCGTTAAATAGGTTACAAGTCAGAAAATCCCAATAAATTTTAGCTACAACTGTTGAAATGCCAGAGCATTCAAAGACAAATGCAACAGAAGGAGACATTTAACCACTTTGTTTCAAATATTTTGCTTTTCGGGGATTTGGACAACATTCTCATTTAGGTCAATGCAGTACATAGAGCCATATCTGCAAGAAAAAAAAAGTGCAGAAAGCATTAAAATATCAATTTTACTGAATATCACTTCTGTCCTAAAACACAGCCATGCCAACTAACATCCTCTATGTTTTCTAATAAGAAAACCCTAACCCTAGCTAAGGGTTTGGGGAGTTAGGGTTAGGGTTCAGATTTTCTTCAATGCAACCTAACACTCATTTAAGCAGAAAATATAACTCAGGGCATCAAAATATTAGTCTGAAAAGACTTTCCAGCCTTGCCACACCAAGCAAAATGTATCAACTGTGGTACAATTTCATTTTTGACAAGAATTCTGCTATTGGAAAAATTGCATTGAATGGCACACTACATGAGCATGGCATCAGCGTTAAATAGGTTACAAGTCAGGAAATCCCAATAAATTTTAGCTACAACTGTTGAAATGCCAGAGCATTCAAAGACAAATGCAACAGAAGGAGACATTTAACCATTTTGTTTCAAATATTTTGCTTTTCGGGGATTTGGACAACATTCTCATTTAGGTCAATGCAGTACATAGAGCCATATCTGCAAGAAACAAAAAGTGCAGAAAACATTAAAATAGCACTTTTCCTGAATATCACTTCTGTCCTAAAACATAGCTATGCCATCAAACATCCTCTATGTTTTCTACTAATGAAACCCTAACCCTAGCTAAGGGTTTAGGGAGTTAGGGTTAGGGTTCAGATTTTCGTCAATGCAACCTAACACTCATTTAAGCAGAAAATATAATTCAGGGCATCAAAATATTAGTCTGAAAAGACTTTGCAGCCTTGCCACAACAAGCAAAATGTATCAAGTGTGGTACAATTTCATTTTTTGACAAGAATTCTGCTATTGGAAAAATTGCATTGAATGGTACACTACATGAGCATGGCATCAGCGTTAAATAGGTTACAAGTCAGGAAAACCTAATAATTTTTAGCTACAACTCTTAAAATGTTGGTGCATTCAAAGACAAATGCAACAGATTGAGACATTTAACCACTTTCTTTCAAATCTATTGCTTTTCGGGGATATGGACAACATTCCCATTTAGGTCAATGCAGTACATAGAGCCATATATGCAAGAAACAAAAAGTGCAGAAAACATTAAAATAGCACTTTTCCTGAATATCACGTCTGTCCTAAAACACAGCCATGTCATCAAACATCCTATATGATTTCTAATAATAAAACCCTAACCCTAGCTAAGGGTTTGGGGAGTTAGGGTTAGGGTTCAGATTTTCTTCAATGCAACCTAACACTCATTTAAAAAGAAAATCTAACTCAGGGCATCAAAATATTAGTCTGAAAAGACTTTGCAGCCTTGCCACACCAAGCAAAATGTATCAACTCTGGTACAATTTCATTTTTTGACAAGAATTCTGCTATTGGAAAAATTGCATTGAATGGTACACTACATGAGCATGGCATCAGCGTTAAATAAGTTAAAAGTCAGGAAAACCTAATAATTTTTAGCTAAAACTCTTAAAATGTTGGTGCATTCAAAGACAAATGCAACATATTGAGACATTTAACCACTTTCTTTCAAATCTATTGCTTTTCGGGGATTTGGACAACATTCCCATTTAGGTCAAAGCAGTACATAGAGCCATATCTGCAAGAAACAAAAAGTGCAGAAAACATTAAAGTAGCACTTTTCCTGAATATCACTTCTGTCCAAAACATAGCTATGACATCAAACATCCTCTATGTTTTCTACTAATAAAACCCTAACCCTAGCAAAGGGTTTGGGGAGTTAGGGTTAGGGTTCAGATTTTCGTCAATGCAACCTAACACTAATTTAAGCAGAAAATATAACTCAGGGCATCAAAATATTAGTCTGAAAAGACTTTGCAGCCTTGCCACACCAAGCAAAATGTATCAACTGTGGTACAATTACATTTATTGACAAGAATTCTGCTATTGGAAATTTTGCATGGAATAGAACACTACATGAGCACGGCATCAGCGTTAAATAGCTGAAGAGTCAGGAAAACCCAATAAATTTTAGCTACAACTCTTAAAATACCAGTGCATTCAAAGACAAATGCAACAGATTGAGAGATTTAACCACTTTCTTACAAATCTTTTGCTTTTCGGGGATTTGGACAACATTCCCATTTAGGTCAATGCAGTACATAGAGCCATATATACAAGAAAAAAAAGTGCAGAAAACATTAAAATATCACTTTTCACGAATATCACTTCTGTCCTAAAATACAGCCATGCCATCAAACATCCTCTATGTTTTCTAATAATAATAAAACCCTAACCCTAGCTAAGGTTTTGCATAGTTAGGGTTAGGGTTCAGATCTTCTTCAATGCAACCTAACACTCATTTAAGAAGAAAATCTAACTCAGGGCATCAAAATATTAGTCTGAAAAGACTTTGCAGCCTTGCCACACCAAGTAAAATGTTTCAACTGTGGTACAATTACATTTTTTGACAAGAATTCTGCTATTGGAAATTTTGCAATGAATAGTACACTATATGAGCATGGCATCAGTGTTAAATACTGTTGCTGAAGAGTCAGGAAAACCCAATAAAGTTTAGCTGCAACTGTTAAAATACCAGTGCATTCATAGACAAATGCAACAGATTGAGACATTTAACCACTTTCTTTCAAATCTTTTGCTTTTCGGGGATTTGGACAACATTCCCGTTTAGGTCAATGCAGTACATAGAGCAATATCTGCAGGAAACAAAAAGTGCAAAAAACATTAAAATATCGCTTTTTCTGAATATCACTTCTGTCCTAAAACATAGCTAATCCATCAAACATCCTCTATGTTTTCTAATAATAAAACCCTAACCCTAGCTAAGGGTTTGGGGAGTTAGGGTTAGGGTTCAGATTTTCTTCAATGCAACCTAACACTCATTTAAGCAGAAAATATAACTCAGGGCATCAAAATATTAGTCTGAAAAGACTTTGCAGCCTTGCCACACCAAGCAAAATGTATCAACTGTGGTACAATTTCATTTTTTGACAAGAATTCTGCTATTGGAAAAATTGCATTGAATGGCACACTACATGAGCATGGCATCAGCGTTAAATAGGTTACAAGTCAGGAAATCCCAATAAATTTTAGCTACAACTGTTGACATGTCAGAGCATTCAAAGACAAATGCAACAGAAGGAGACATTTAACCACTTTGTTTCAAATATTTTGCTTTTCGGGGATTTGGACAACATTCTCATTTAGGTCAAAGCAGTACATAGAGCCATATCTGCAAGAAAGAAAAAATGCAGAAAACATTAAAATAGAACTTTGCCTGAATATCACTTCTGTCCTAAAACATAGCTAATCCATCAAACATCCTCTATGTTTTCTAACAATAAAACCCTAACCCTAGCTAAGGGTTTGGGGAGTTAGGGTTAGGGTTCAGATTTTCGTCAATGCAACCTAACACTCATTTAAGCAGAAAATATAACTCTGGGCATCAAAATATTAGTCTGAAAAGACTTTGCAGCCTTGCCACACCAAGCAAAATGTTTCAAGTGTGGTACAATTTCATTTTTTGACAAGAATTCTGCTATTGGAAAAATTGCATTGAATGGTACACTACATGAGCATGGTACCAGCGTTAAATAGGTTAAAAGTCAGGAAAACCTAATAATTTTTAGCTACAACTCTTAAAATGTTGGTGCATTCAAAGACAAATGGAACAGATTGAGACATTTAACCACTTTCTTTCAAATCTATTGCTTTTCGGGGATTTGGACAACATTCCCATTTAGGTCAATGCAGTACATAGAGCCATATATGCAAGAAACAAAAAGTGCAGAAAACATTAAAATAGCACTTTTCCTGAATATCACTTCTGTCCTAAAACATAGCTAATCCATCAAACATCCTCTATGTTTTCTAACAATAAAACCCTAACCCTAGCTAAGGGTTTGGAGAGATAGGGTTAGGGTTCAGATTTTCGTCAATGCAACCTAACACTCATTTAAGCAGAATTTATAACTCAGGGCATCAAAATATTAGTCTGAAAAGACTTTGCAGCCTTGCCACACCAAGCAAAATGTATCAAGTGTGGTACAATTTCATTTTTTGACAAGAATTCTGCTATTGGAAAAATTGCATTGAATGGTACACTACATGAGCATGGCATCAGCGTTAAATAGGTTAAAAGTCAGGAAAACCTAATAATTTTTAGCTACAACTCTTAAAATGTTGGTGCATTCAAAGAGAAATGGAATAGATTGAGACATTTAACCACTGTCTTTCAAATCTATTGCTTTTCGGGGATTTGGACAACATTCCCATTTAGGTCAATGCAGTACATAGAGCCATATATGCAAGAAACAAAAAGTGCAGAAAACATTAAAATATCACTTTTAATGAATATCACTTCTGTCCTAAAACACAGCCATGCCATCAAACATCCTCTATGTTTTCTAATAATAAAACCCTAACCCTAGCTAAGGGTTTGGAGAGATAGGGTTAGGGTTCAGATTTTCGTCAATGCAACATAACACTCATTTAGGCAGAAAATATAACTCTAGGCATCAAAATATTAGTCTGAAAAGACTTTGCAGCCTTGCCACACCAAGCAAAATGTTTCAACTGTGGTACAATTACATTTTTTGACAAGAATTCTGCTATTGGAAATTTTGCATGGAATAGTACACTACACGAGCATGGCATCAGTGTTAAATACAGTTGCTGAAGAGTCAGGAAAACCCAATAAAGTTTAGCTGCAACTGTTAAAATACCAGTGCATTCATAGACAAATGCAACAGATTGAGACATTTAACCACTTTCTTTCAAATCTTTTGCTTTTCGGGGATTTGGACAACATTCCCATTTAGGTCAATGCAGTACATAGAGCAATATCTGCAGGAAACAAAAAGTGCAGAAAACATTAAAATATCGCTTTTCCTGAATATCACTTCTGTCCTAAAACACAGTCATGCCATCAAACATCCTCTATGTTTACTAATAATAAAACCCTAACCCTAGCTAAGGGTTTGGGGAGTTAGGGTTAGGGTTCAGATTTTCGTCAATGCAACCTAACACTCATTTAAGCAGAAAATATAACTCAGGGCATCAAAATATTAGTCTGAAAAGACTTTGCAGCCTTGCCACAACAAGCAAAATGTATCAAGTGTGGTACAATTTCAGTTTTTGACAAGAATTCTGCTATTGGAAAAATTGCATTGAATGGTACACTACATGAGCATGGCATCAGCGTTAAATAGGTTAAAAGTCAGGAAACCTAATAATTGTTAGCTACAACTGTTAAAATGTCGGTGCATTCAAACACAAATGCAACAGATTGAGAGATTTAACAACTTTCTTTCAAATCTTTTGCTTTTCCGGGATTTGGACAACATTCTCATTTAGGTCAATGCAGAACATACAGCCATATATGCAAGAAACAAAAAGTGCACAAAACATTAAAATAGCACTTTTCCTGAATATCACTTCTGTCCTAAAACACAGCCATGCCATCAAACATCCTCTATGTTTTCTAATAATAAAACCCTAACCCTAGCTAAGGGTTTGGGTAGTTAGGGTTAGGGTTCAGATCTTCTTCAATGCAACCTAACACTCATTTAAGAAGAAAATCTAACTCAGGGCATCAAAATATTAGTCTGAAAAGACTTTGCAGCCTTGCCACACCAAGCAAAATGTTTCAACTGTGGTACAATTACATTTTTTGACAAGAATTCTGCTATTGGAAATTTTGCATGGAATAGTACACTACATGAGCATGGCATCAGTGTTAAATACTGTTGCTGAAGAGTCAGGAAAACCCAATAAAGTTTAGCTGCAACTGTTAAAATACCAGTGCATTCATAGACAAATGCAACAGATTGAGACATTTAACCACTTTCTTTCAAATCTTTTGCTTTTTGGGGATTTGGACAACATTCCCATTTAGGTCAATGCAGTACATAGAGCCATATATGCAAGAAAAAAAAAGTGCAGAAAACATTAAAATATCACTTTTCCTGAATTTCACTTCTGTCCTAAAACACAGCCATGCCATCAAACATCTTCTATGTTTTCTAATAATAAAACCCTAACCCTAGCTAAGGGTTTGGGGAGTTAGGGTTAGGGTTCAGATTTTCGTCAATGCAACCTAACACTCATTTAAGCAAAAAATATAATTCTGGGCATCAAAATATTAGTCTGAAAAGACTTTGCAGCCTTGCTACACTAAGCAAAATGTATCAACTGTGGTACAATTTCATTTTTTGACAAGAATTCTGCTATTGGAGAAATTGCATTGAATGGTACACTACATGAGCATGGCATCAGCGTTAAATAAGTTAAAAGTCAGGAAAACCTAATAATTTTTAGCTACAACTCTTAAAATGTTGGTGCATTCAAAGACAAATGGAATAGATTGAGACATTTAACCACTTTCTTTCAAATCTTTTGCTTTTCGGGGATTTGGACAACATTCCCATTTAGGTCAATGCAGTACATAGAGCCATATATGCAAGAAAAAAAAGTGCAGAAAACATTAAAATATCACTTTTCCTGAATTTCACTTCTGTCCTAAAACACAGCCATGCCATCAAACATCTTCTATGTTTTCTAATAATAAAACCCTAACCCTAGCTAAGGGTTTGGGGAGTTAGGGTTAGGGTTTAGATTTTCTTCAATGCAACCTAACACTCATTTAAGCAGAAAATATAACTCAGGGCATCAAAATATTAGTCTGAAAAGACTTACAGCATATCTGCTCAAACTATATTGAATATTTACTGAAAATGTCTATATTTATATCTCACCCCTCTTCTCGCTGCACTGCAGTGGCTGCCTGCTAAATTCAGAGTGGATTTTACTGATACTGACATGGAAGCACATCCACTAAATAACCTGATTTCAGCTACATTCTTGGTTCACCACCTGCTGATTGTGACTTACCACATGTTCATAAGATCAGACTGTATACTATGTGGAATAACTGTGCTCAGTGCATTTGAGACACTGAGTCTCTATTTTTTTTCCTGGTATCTGTATCTTTTCATATTGATTAAGCCTTGTTTTTATTCCGATTTTGTTGTTTTTTTTCTGTTTCTGCAGTACCTACAGTACAAAAATAATTTAAACACTGTGTTCTGTGGACCAGTATTGATCCTCTGTTCCATTGGTAGCCTAGAAACCACACTTTGGGATAATTATCATTTATCCACATAAAAGAACTTGCATCATTTGAGATCTTAATCCTTAACAAGATTCATACAATCAAAATATAATGCTATATCAGAAGCCGAGTATAGCTGGATAAGTAATTTAACAGAAAATTATTTTTCAAAATCCTTTGAATTCTGTACTAAAGCTTGCTTTTGTATATTTCAAATTTCACATAAATTAATTCTTATAAACATTTTACAAGACAAACTTCATATCTTTTATCTTAAAATGAAAATTATTGAGACAGTGTGAACAAAGGCTTTTTCTTCAAATTAATTGTGGAATAAAGCAGTTTCATTGCTTGAAAACTTATAATCCAAAAAAGCAATAATTGGAACTCCATTTGCTTCTCTGTAATTAAAAGCTGAACATTCAGAATGCAAGGAAATACTTGAAATTCAGTTTTGTCCCTAAAGCCATGTGATATTTCCTGATAGAAACTCAGTATTGTTGTTGTTTTTTTATGTGTAAGAAAAGAGACCATAAACTAAATTGTCTTCTTTATACCCATTGGACTATTTGGATGCAAATAATAAAATTAATATTAATACTAATTAGAAGTCCAGTGGTCCAACATTAAAATTTTGCAAACAAAATCTATTTTAAAATTACAGCACATTTGCAGGGAATCAGTTGAAACTTTGAGGCATATACTTTGTGACCAATATTCTTTGATTGGGTCTTCAATAGAATAGTTGGTTAATTCTATCCAAGCTTTAAAATTACCTAAAGCACATGTATTAAATTAACCTTTTAACCTTTTAATAGGATTATGTTCAGAGCTGCCATTCTGCACTGCTTCTGAGCTTTTGTTTTTTTTTTGCAGCCTTTCTTTTTAATCTTTTGAAAAATATTATATTCTGACATAACCATGACATCACACTCATTTTATCTTTCTTTCTGCACAGCCAAGAAGAGTTTTTGTATGGGGTGAGCAATTTCACAAATTTATTGAGGAAAAAAAAATACAACACTGAACAAGTAATTCAATTTGAACAGATGTTCCTACCCAATCTTAAGTGTAGTGCGATGCCACAAAGGGCAGCCTACAATAGGGGCACATGTTGTAGGAAGGCCCCAAGCACAGACACACCCCGCACACACCACTTTACAAGATGTAAAGGTAAAAATTAGGTTTTATTTTAAAAAGCCCGGTCCTGTGGTAAAATAAGTGTAAACAAAAGCCCACACCAGAGGGGGAAATATAACGCCCCATGCCAGGGATGGAAAAATAACAGCCAGAGTTACTTTCTGCTTACCAGAGCTGAGAAAAAAATAATCTTTAGTGGCGGTGTTGCTCTTCTTACCATAGCCTGGGGAAATAACCGTTCTCAGCAAAGCCTCCTAGGAGTTACAGGTTTGATCTGCACTAGGAATTGGCAGGGTAGTCTGACAGCATTCTTTCTTGGAATCAGCTCCTTGTCAACACCATCTTTTCTGCTCAGCACTCTATTTATTATGTCTGGAGCAAGGTGTGCAGCTGACACTGAACCAGTGATTGCTAGGCCTCTCAAATTGCCTGTGATGTGCACACTACCATCTTGGGCGGAAGGAAGTTTAAAAAAAGACAGAAACTATAGGGAAAGCCACACCTCACAGACACAACCCTATGCATCATCACAGTACAGTAGGTATAGCAAAATGTCTGCCGATGTTGTGATTGTATTTTACAGTTGAGGTTTCTCAAGAGAAACTGCCTTTTCCAGAACCAAACCCAAATCCAATCCCTTGCTCAACCTTATTTTCTTCTACACATTAAAAAAAATAATCAAATGGACCACACATGCAAAATTCAGTATACATGGATACGCACAAACAGGGTTGGTTTATAATATACAGTACAGACATTTAAAGTCCCAGGTACTGTAGCTGATAAAAAGACTTCTGTCCAGGAAAGGCAGAGTAGTCTCACAGCCACTGCTTATAGTTTAGAGGTTGATAAAGCAATCTATCAATTTATTGCTGTATTTGATTATTAGAGCACATTGCAGTACAGAGGCAAAGAATGTATCTCACACTGATGTGGTACTGTATGTGGCACCACTGTAGAAGACGAAAGGTTCCTCTACCCAGGAGATGTTAGCATTCTATTCCAGTTACCATGACGACACAACTGACCTAGCAGCAGAAAGGACTGTTGAAAGAAAATACATCCAGGGTGGGCGCCAATTCAGCTAGTCAGAAAAAGTGTGGGACCCATTACTGAACTCATAAAATATACATAATATGTAAAATAGTATCCTTATGTACAAGTTTTTCGTCACTTTATAGGTGTGTCTTTGAAATTCCATACAACTAACAAGTGATTATCCAAAGGAAATAAGTCTCTCCAAGCAGGTTAATTAGCCGAAAAAATGCTGCCCCATTGCTATTACTCCTTGAGCACAAACAACCAAAGGCAATCTTCTGTATCACTGTTTCAATGAGTCAACATTGCTAAGACTGGAAGCTATAGTATCATTACTTTGTATTTGAACTGAATAGTGATATGCCCATTTATTTTTGAATACATTTATGTTTTACCATCACTAAAAGAAATTGAGATATGACAGATGAATCATAGGCAGCATGGTCATACAATGATTAGTATTGCTGCCTCGCAGTTCTTGAGCCCTGGCTTACATTCCTGGATTCTATCTGCATGGAGTCTGCATATATTTCTATCTCTGTATTTCCATGGGATTCCTCCCACAATCTAAATACATGCCGGAAGGTTAATTGGCTCATTCTGGTGTGAGTGTGTGTGTGTTTGTGTCAGTGTGTGCCCTGCAATCGACTGGCATCCCATCCAGGGTCCCGGCTTGTGCCCAGTGCTTTCTAGGATAGTCAACAGGCTACCATGACCCTGAACTGGATAAGTGATAAATGAAAGTGATGAGAGTTAACCCTAGCTATGTACAGTAGCTGAGGTCTGGAGAGATCAACTTACAGGAAACACAACTATAATGTCATACGTCTGTAACCATGGCAGCATTGTCAGCAAAAATAAAAAAAGAGAAGAGATGGGTAACAACATTTTGTGTTAATGATGACCTTTTTCTCTAAAAAAACACTGAGGAAATGTAAAATGAGTCGTGTGGCAAAGTTTTAAGGTTGTTTTGCCACCCTTTCACTGTGTATTTACATTTCCTGGCTAAGAGAAAGCTGTGGTGAAGCCTCTAAAAAATCCATTCCCAGGGATCTTGTTTCACAGTTCTGTGTTCTCCTCATGTTGCTTAAGCCATTTGCTTAACATCCCTGAGGTTTTCACACTTTTCACTTCACGCACTTATCGATTTGCTTTGATGAATAATAACAAGCCTTCAGTTCAACTTTGCTGCAGAGGGAAGTGTGCTCAAACTGTGACAAGAGTAAATAGCAAACCATCTGAATTCATTTATTTTCTTTTTACTATAGCAAAAATAATGTTGCATGACCCACACATTCTCTGGGGAGGTTTATTTTGGACAAAACAAGTAGCGTTCTCACAAGCTTCATGGGAAATGAATATCTGGCTCTAAGAGAGCATCACAGGTTTTAAATTGTTGCTGCAGGAGGCCTTGCTATAGCTGTGAAGCCACAGAAAAATGCAAAACTTATGACTGAACTGATGTCAGCCTTTTTTAACTTTATATCTCACATTGTGTACTGCTGACATTAGAATAGCTGGGGTAAGAAAAGCAAATGCTTTTGACAGGATAATCGTTATGTAAAAAGTCATTAATTTAAACTGGTAAAGTTTCCCATCTACATTATGATCTCCCCTAGATTACACTGCTCCTTTGCCTTAGAGTATTCTAAAGCCCTCACATTTTAAAGTGTTGTGCAAGCTTCTGCCTTTCTCTTTATTATTTGTAACATGTTTTACTCTGAATTCTTCATACGTAGATTCATGCATTGAATGTGAAACCTGCTGCATTTAAAATTAGTAATGGGCATGAACAGCTCTGAAATAGATTTTGACTAAATGAACCACCTGCTATTTACTAGGCTTCCACATAGTGAAAGCCCATAGTGATTTTCAGTATTTCTTTCTTCCCATTTTTGATACTGTCTGGAGACCAGGTATCTTAGCAACTTAGGCTCTAAATCAAACAAGATGGCTGCCTAACAGACACATTTGAACATTTGAATACCCTTTCCAGATAGTAAATAAGGTACTAACATCACTTACTTGTTACAAAACACATCAGAGTGACACACATTAAAAATAAGGGTAAATGAGACAAATTTCCAAATCTATGATTTTTCAAAGGGGATGCTGATTGATTTACATAGTGATAGTGAAGGGCGTCTGGAATCCTTAAAGAATCCAGCACAGAATGGAAAAGTGCGTATGAGTGGGCTAGGGTATCATCATCAACAAAAGATCCCTGGTATTTACAAAGTGCCTTTGAATTTATGGTAATGTTGACAGATCACTCCACCAATTGGTACAACTGTAAGTGCTGTAACTACAGGCAGTCTTGCAGCAGGTAAACTAATTCATGTGTTTTTTGTGCTTTGGCATCTGGACAAACTTTTGGACAAAAGGTCGAAAAACACCATCATTCGATGTCAAAAACTCTGTTATGAGGATGGAATCATCAATACCATGAGGTGCAACATTCCCATTGATGCCCTCTTTGCTGAATTTTGTTTTTAGCTGAATCAACTTTGTGATAACAGAAAAGAGGCCACGATCATAGAAACATGGTGTCTGAGCTTGTTTCTGTCTCTTTCTGTTTCTGTTTCATGGCAATTTTTTTTAAACTTTGTTAATGTTGAGAATAAAGCTTGGTTTTAATGTTACTTCAAAGATTTGGTAAGCGGTTCTAAAAAATCTGTTTTTATTTATGAGAGAGCTGTTTATTAGCAGTGAGGGTCACTGAAGTAATCCTGAAGTCTATAGCACAAAGCAGGACTACTCCCTGGATGGGATGTCAGTGTGCTGTATCGCAGGGCACAGACACACAAGTAAAATTTAGGTCTAAAGACAATTTAGCCTAGCAGCAGATCCTTGGAAATTGGTAGGAAATAGGAGAACCTGATAAAAACTCACTCAAAGACAGAAAGGTCATACTCCACACAAAAGAGAATGACCTGTCTGGTATTGTACTCAAGACTGTGAGGCAGCAGCATCACACCACTTTACTGATCCTGTTCTGTTTCTAGATGAAGTCATAAAAAGGGCACCAAAGTGATTAAAAATAATCACTTTATTAAAATGAAAAGCAAAACCTATATGTGTCCACTCTGCATGTTACTCCAATTTGACTTGTTTACAGTTTACAGTGAGCAGTTCAGTGTGCCCTACTTACATCTTCTACCACTTCCATCTGAAAAAATAATCCTTATATGCATCAAGAATCAACACAGATCATGAATCAATTTGGATTTCAGCTTTGCTGCTTAACTGTAATGTATCCATAAATAAACAAACTGTGTTCTGCTAAACAACCACAGGGATTGCATTTTTTTCTGTAATAAAATTATCTTGGTATACAATTTGCCCATGTCCATTGCTAGAAAATGTGTCTCTGCAGAAAATGAATATTAATATTTGGCTGACAGCTTTGGCTCTATTGACCTGCTCAAACATACAACTCTTTTAAGAATGTTGTACCTTACAAAACTGGAAAAATATTTTGCCTTTATAGCAGTAGTGGGCAGTCATGGTTCTGAAGGACTTGTGTGCTGGTTTTTATTCAGCTCTTTGGGACCTAAGCCAGCTCATTACTGGCTTAATGAAACTAATTAAACACCAGAGAGACCAGCCAACCTGGAAACACCTCTAAGTAGTGGACTGGACAATGCTGCTTTATGTTGTACGTTCAATGTTTAACTATATCTCCTGTTTGGAAAGTCCTGTAGTAAAGGTACAGTAAGTGCCTCTCTTTTAATTAGATAACTACAGTAGCTGCACTGCTGTCTCCCTGGAACTTTCTGATTGGCTGCCACATGCCTCATTCACATTGCACTTGCAAAATCAGCCAGTCTGACACTCAAGTTAGGCACCTTCAGCAGTTTATGGTTGAGTCTGCTGCTTCCCCTTTCACAGAAGTACTACAGAGAATGTTTTAATATATACCAACATTGTTATTGATTTCAGCTTTTTTTACTCTGTAGTAGTATCTATTTTTTGCACATCCTAAAAAGTTAAGTATTTTTAGTTTTCTGTATGAAAATGTTTTATCTTGCATTGCACTTGTGCCTGTAGCAGCATTTAGAGTGATCAATTCTTACTCATACTTAAACGGTACTCACAATCCTTAGCTTTTATAAATGTGTTCCCAACCCAAACTCACAGAAGCAGGTAAATAATTTGACTCTGAATAAAGCATGTTAATTTTCAATGAGGTAATGTAAAGAACTGTTTGTGTGGTCTGTGAAGCAACAGGCACAGGTAAAAAGAATGAAGAACAAATATTTCAAAGATGTGAAGCCTCTCTGGGGCATGGGCGGTTGAAAGTGAGCAGGAATAGAAGTGTGAGGAGAACAAAAGAAGATAATGAAAGAAAGAGGGTCCAAAGATATTCCACTCTGGGTGGCAATTTCCAGGTGATGTGAGAAACAGCAGGAATCTCTCAATTAACGAATGGATTAAGAAAGAAATTAGTCAATCATTCAGAGCTGAGGGAAGGTGTACACTAATTTAAGGATAATTCTGACTTCTGATGTTTTTCAGGAGTAGTAATCCATGTTAATGAAAATAGACGAGTTGGTATAATTGTTTCCACCCATGCTCCTTGGCAGATGGCATTTGTAAGGTTACAATTTTAATCCAATATTTTCACAATGTCTCAAAGACTATTAACAGATATTCTATCACTGTACTACTATACTATAGTATACTAGATACTTTATAGTGGAAGAATGAGGGGAGGACTCAAAAAAGAGGGGAAGAGTCCAACCAGCAGCTAGCGGAGATAGAGATGAGATTGGCTTGGGGACTACAAGCCCCAGAAACTTCAGCATACAGAAGAGGAATTGAGTCCCAGCTGAATGGATACACTGATGCACAGCTAGTCAGCAGAGGTCTTAAGGAACACTAGATAAAGCCCAGGGTAAGGAGGGGGGTATTGGTTTACCACAACCGGCTGAGTGATGGAAGGAGAGATGAGTAATGTTGCAAACTAATTTTAAATATAAAATTTGAACATATCTTTTGTTGGAGCAGTGCTAGACCTGCATTCTGATTCAAACAAGTTTGAGACTAGGAAGCCCTGTAGTTTATTTGTTTTGTTTTATGTATCATGGTAAAGACCTGTTATGGCAGAGCTCTAAAAAGAGGGCTGGCACTAGATTTTGCACTTGACTTTGGTACATTCACTTGTTAAAGTTGTAGAAATATTGGAGAATGTTTATCATTTTGGTTTACCTTAAGTTGCTTTGTGCTGTGTACATTCTATCTATTAAAGAAGGCCTAATGCATGCTCTTCTACTCAACAGTGTGTTATTTTAAAGTGTAATAATATGATTTATGAGAAGCTCAAACTATCTTGTTCAAACAATACCACACCCAAGTTAGGTGATGTACAATAAGCTGAGAGATATGCTCCAAATGGGCCAAAAGTGATTTATTATCCTGAGAAATATATGGAGTAGATGAGGAGTATGAAAATAAAGCACCCTTGTTAATTTGCTTCAAGGAAAAAATATTTTTTTCTTTCCTGGATCATTCCCTGCTTTGTAGATTTTGAAAAAAGATCCAGGTTAGATCGAATTGGTCAAGTCTTGGTATACCTTGTCTCTACAGAAGCAGACTGTTTCAGTAACATCATTCTACATGGTGGAAATGGAATGATCTACAGGACCAAAACCCATCTGCTCATTCCATGAGTAATAATAAAAGTGTGTAAATTAAAATAGTCCATTCTGCACGTCTAACCTTTTTTTCTAATTGATTGTTCTGTAGGTTTAATCATTTTATACATTTTCAAATAAAAATAATTTATCATCTCACTATCTGTAGGAACATACCATGTCTAGTCTGAGACATTGTACTGTATGTCCTGATTACTCTGATGGGAACTAGATGGATGTTCATTGTTCACTGCAATGGAGGAATGTAGAGAAAACAGCTCCTAAATATCTGCTCATCTAGTGCAAGTTGTAGTCTTAGGGTCAACTTAGAATCTCTAAACTTTGAGCATCAGTGGCTAATGAAAATAAGTTCTAGTTAAGGAAATGCGTAGCTCAAGTAAGCGTACAATAAAGTGAGTTGTAACTCAGGAAAAGTACCAATCACCTGGGTCCTAGGATTAGATTCTGCCTTGAATTTTTGATTCCTTAAAACAGTTAAGTTCCACAACCCTCCTCTAAAGGGCACTCATACCCTTTGCTGTTATGATTAGTTTTTATTATTCTCTAGTGTGTCTTGTTTGTTTTTTGGTTAAAAGCCTAGCGTCTCTGCAGTTCCTGGCTCCTAATCCTGCTGTACCTTCTCCTGATATCCTTCTCCAGTCATTTCTGGATTATACCGTCTGCATAGGGTCTTTAACAATGCACTTCACAGGAGTCAGAACCAGCTCCCTTGACAAAACCATTCTATTATCACTTATTTCACATTCCAAATAGAAATACTGCAGTGAAGCAGCTTAAACTATTATTCCTCTTGAGCCAAGATTGTAATTACACAAAGAACAATTCCTGCCTTTCAGACACCTCTTACATCCAACAGAAATGGTCACAAACTCAATCCATGCTGGTTTGATTTCACTTTGTATTCAGGGGTGTTTTTGTCCTAAATTCTGTTTCTCAGCAGATTAAGGAAATGGTTTTTCACAAGAGCTAAACTAGAAAGTGCATTCATGGAACAACAATGCTTTTAAATGTGGAAAAGCATTTGTCACAGACAAAGTGTCCTATTTCATTTTTCTTTACACTGTGTATTATTCTATTCTGAGCCAAGACTCACTGTAAAAAATAGCCTTCCATAGGTTTTTCCTTTATCTGAAACAAAAACACCTTTATCTGCATGAAAATCTACTACCATTTCCACCAATTTTACCTCCAAGCTGGAGAAAAGTAATCTGGATTCATTTTTCACAGTTTCCACATTAACAGCCATAGTGCCTAGTTTAAAACCTACAAATGAGGCACACTGACAGAATATTGTATTGCAGAGGGATACAAAAGTTCAAAAACTAAATAAAGGTAAATAAAACCAAAGGCACAAATTCAGTATAATAAATGGATGTTTATGCAGTGAAAATACAATGTGGCTGTGGCCTTTTTCTTTGTAAGATGGCTGTCAGCTTTTTAAAAATAGACACAAGAGTGACATGTTCAGTTTAAGAAGCTTGAAGTCCAAACTGAGTCATCAATAACAAATAAAAAGCAAAGTCCAAAGTAAGATGTAGACATACTGTAGAACACAGTCGTGCTCAAGCTTATCCTGATGACTGGTATGAGGTGCATTTTAAGTATTTATGTCACTCTTATTACAAGGCAGGGGCTGTATCAGTGTGTCAGTTGCAAAGGCAAAAAGTTTACAAGTTCTAAACTAAAAAAAAGTGCATTTTAACAATGGATAATTCCTCAGGTCTAAAGAATGTACATGTGAAGAAGACACCACAGTCGAAAGTTAGATTTTGTTTTCAGTGTGAAATGTACAAGAGGAAGTTAATCATAAGGCCCAGGATAGACGATTGTAGGACTCCATTCGTAACTAAAGGAGGTTGTGAATGGATACATTCACACCTACTTCAGTTTGCTTACTGCCCGAATAGGTCAGCTGATGACGCAATATCTCTGGCACTTCATACTACCCTAGAACATTTATATAGGCAGGGCATCTATGTTAGGATGCAAAGGAACAAGTAATAGGTTTATTTCATGCTGAAAAAAAAGAAAAAAGAAAACACGTTTCGGCCGTGGAGCCTTCTTCAGGTGTGTTCTTCAAGGCTCCATGGCCAAAACGTTGTTTTCTTTTTTCTTTTTTTTCAGCATGGAATAAACCTATTACTTGTTCCTTTGCAGCCTACGCATGCTGACGCAGCTACCCACCTGATCTGTGTTAGGATGTTGTTTATAGATTACAGCTCGTCTTTCAACACAATTGTTCTCACCAAGCTGGTCCGAAAACTCAGGAATCTGGGCTTATGCAACTAATTATACAGTGATCCTAAACACTGGAGCTCCCCAAGGCTGCTGTCTCAGTCCTAGGTTATACTCCTTGTTCACCTACTGTTTGACTGTACGGCCACTTACAGCAGCCACCATATCATTAAGTTTGTAGATGACACCACTATTATTGGGCCGATCAACAACAGCGATGAGTCCGCATAAAGGATAGAGGTGGAGCATTTTATAAGATGGTGCCTTGACAACAATCTGGCCCATCTGAATATCAACAAGACAAAATAACTCATTGTGGAGTTCAGGAGACCCAGAGGGAGTCATGCCCCAATCAGCATCAATGGCACAGCAGTGGAAACTGTTAGTTGCTTCAGGTTTCTCGGCCTGCAGATCTCTACTGATTTGGTTTGGTTTCGCAACACTGTAGCCAATATGAAAAAGGTACAGCAGTGCTTGCACTTTCTGCGGTGCTTAAAGAAATGGGATATGGGGAAACAGTTCCTCATGAACTTTTAGCATAGCACCATTGAAATTATCCTCACTAGTGGCATCGCTGTGTGGTACAGTAATACCACCATGCATGACAGAGATGCACTACAAAGGGTTGTGGCAACGGCACAGAGGATTATAGGATATGCTCTATTGTCCATCAGTGAGATTCACACTCTTCAACAGGTAACTGCAGTGCTTAAATGCACATCTGCACTACACACCTTTTGCATGGTCTAATTTCATTTCATTTTAGTTTGGTCTCACTATTACGTATTTATTTTTCCACAACATATTTTTTGTTCCTGCAATATACAGTACATGCGTCCCGTACAGAGTCTGTCCTGCCTTGCACCTGTTGCTCGTCGGGATAGGCTCTGATTTGCCGCATGACCCTGCACTGGATAAGGTGGTTAGAAAATGGGTGGATGGAGTTAATTATGAAAGGCACTTTAAAATAAAAGAAAGCCTGTTCTTAAAATATAGAATGGGGTTATTTAGTAATGGTGAGCTATGACATATGCTTATGTCTTATCCTATAGTGTTGCTTTATGAGGTAGTGCCCAAAACTTTAAGAATATTGATGGTAACAGTGCTTGGTCTTCAGGCTATGGCTCCCTTCACAAAATGAAAACCAGCCACCTCTTTATTTTCAGCATGCAAGTCCATAACTCCTGCAGTCTCAGCGTTGATTAGCACTCAGTAAAGTGCCATTACATTTAACACTGCTTAATTAACACCTTGTGAATAGCTTGAACTAATGCCAGCCTTCCACCTTAACTGGATTTACATATACTATGCATATTCATTATCTACAAGAGACCAAGCTATTTTAAAATGTATTCCTCATGTGCATCTTGATCTACATGCATATTAATTTCATTTTTAAAACCTTAAATAAAGCATATATTTATCAAGGTTAATTAATCACACTCTTTATCTAATGAGGACACTGGCTTCACTTTACTAAAGATTCCAATACCTCTTTTCTTTATAAAAAATATTTTTCTTATATTATTTAAGGTTTTGAGTGGCGGTGTTCAACCAATGTTATACTCTACCTTCCTCAAGGTATTGCTTGGGTCTGTAAAGTGGATTGATATTGCATTTTTAAAATTAAGGCACTAGTTCAACTATATTGTTTTTACTTTTTTTCATATTTTAAGATAGGTGTGGCTGCAGTAACCCATGGAAAGCTTATTGTAATCAAATGTTTTCCATCATTATGCTGTTATTTTTTTTATTAGATGGTGTTTGGATTTAAGGTTATATACAAAATGTGCAAAGTACAATAACAATGCAGTGTAACAAGTATAGTGATAAAGAATGGCAGTGGTACAGTGCTTACAATACAGATCCAGACTATAGGATCCACAAGGTCAGTCAGAACAGATACACTACGTTTTCAGTAAGGCTTTGAGTGATGGCTCAGTCTTGAGATTTACTTGGATCTTTATCTACACAATACTGGTCAAAGAAGTCATAGGAACTGACACAGGAGAACAGAGCTCCTACAGTACATTAACTACTGCAGTTAGCTTCCCAAAGGTCTGTGAAGAAGGAGTCAGAAGGTAGAAGAGCACTCAGGACTTTGTCAGAAGCTAAGATGATGACCAAACATGTTTTGAGCTAGAACACATTGAGTCTTTGGATCTGGTTAATGAGTTAATTAGGTTTTGCAAATTGTTTCCATTGCTTGGCTTACAGTTTTAAGACATTTGTTGTTAGGATTGTACATTTTACATGACAAATATTAAGTGAGTAAGTATAGTACAGTAGGTTGCTGACCGAATCTGATGGTGAAGTGTTTTCCTTGCTTTGTCCAAGGTACAATATTAAATTGCCAAAAAAATGCCCAGGGATTTTAAAGCCCTACCTCAAATGTGAAATATTTTGGGAGGTTTTGTTTTCCTTGCTCCCCTGTGCCAGGTTTTCTTGCTTTGTATAAATATAAAAATAAATGAAGTGTGCCACTGGGAAATTGCCTGGCATGGATTCTCGTGACATCTTGGTAGTCATTCACTATTACACATTCCCAGGATTAGCAGCAAGCAACTAGTTTTGTCTGTTGTGACCTTTGAGGTTTAGAAAAATATTTAAAAATAAAACATAAATAAAAACTGTGCCTTTCTCTTCAGAAGCCTTACCCAAGTTTATTTCTTGGTTCTTTGCCTGATCTAATTTTCACACTGGCATTCCAGACTTCATTAGCTATTGTTCCAGAACTTACTACCCTTTCCGTACATTACTGTATGTTTTTAATTAATTGACCTATAATTACTTTTTACTGAATAAGAAATTACCTCTTACTCTAACCCAGTTGGATTGTGCCCCCCTTATGATATATTCTGGAGTTCTGTTCTGCTCTTAATGACTGTGACGTTTTAAACTTTTTAATTTGAAAATTTGCTTGAATTCATCTTTCACATTTAACTGCTTTAAGAGCATTATTACCACCAAGATATTTTGAAAATGAACTTAATTTTTCTCAGGTTGTGTTTGTTTGACTACAAATGAGTTCTGTATTTGCTGGAATGCCATCTTACCCAATTGGACATTTGTTTTTAGCTCAATGATGGTTGTGGGATAAATAGATTGTCTTCTGTTTGTTTAATTGTTGCTCTTTTATAGTGTTCTAAACAGTCCTTAATTGTGTCAATTAATTTTTCATAGGCACACTTACAAATTGTACTACATCAAATACCACCATTATCACTTTGTCTGAATCAGCCCAGTTTGCTTTAATCTAAAACACCTGGTCCTTACCCTATATTAGGATGTATTTGCAATTCATCATTTGGAATGACTGGGTTAATTCTAATTTCCTTAAGTCTAGCTTTTAAAGAGCTCAGAACAGCTGTGAACAGATCTAATCAAGCAAGTATTTAATAAGGTTAAGTACTATAATGAAGAGCTCATCAGAGTGGAAAAACCAGGAGACTTTGGGTTACTACAGCGACAGTGCTGTAGATGAACAGTCTACAAGAAAACCCTCTAAAGTAATTCAAACACCAAAGTTCTGATAATGTGGAGCTTTTTTGTGAAATTCATTTTTTGTGAAAATGAATAAAAACACATTTTAGAAAGATCTATGCTGTTTTGCAGGTGTACCCTACAGCTTTGACAGCTGCTCTAGCCCAGAAACACAAACCTGCCAGTGCTTTAGAGGCTCCAGGGAAGCACAATGGTGTCAGTTTGACTTAGCTTCTGTCAGTACTAATTGCTACTTCAGTAACTCTAATTGTACAGGTTGCAGCTATCTCCACTAAATCATTCGCCTAGTACATTTATGGTTATTGTAGGGCACAAGATCTACATTACCTTGTGTACCAATGTTACCATTTACAGTACATTGCTGTTTACCAGCCATCTTGCCTCCTATAAATTAGCATTCCCACAGAAGAAAAACTTTACGAACTGCCTTCAAAATTCACCACCATTAAGAAATATTCGATCAAATTACTCTCAGACAGCAAAGCAGGCCTGATTCAATTACCTGTTTTGCTTTACAGACTAAAGCCTATCTCATGAAAATGGGTCATTGCTCATGGGCACTGATACTGAATTCACACTTACACTGAAGCCACACTTTGTGACGTGTAAATGGCTTTAGTTAGGACAGAACTACACTAGGTGTCGCTAAACCATTTTGCTAGAGTACTCAAGCACCAGTCACTAGAACCTGTGTGCAGTGATGCACCTGTACTGAAATGCTGCTGTGGATGAAAACAGCAAGACATGTGATTGCACAAGAGGTAAGGAAGAGTGAAAATGCCTATGTAAGGTGAAAACTAGTTAAGTTTGCAGATGCTGCTCAATTAAGAGCACTGTACAAGTTGAAAGGAAATTAAACATTTGGACAAATGCCTGGAAGATGACATTTAATGGAGACATTTAATGGAGAGGATTGCCTGATGTCAGCAAAAATGTAAACTATAGAATGGAAAAAGCTGAGCTTAAATATACCATTATTGATGGACTGAAGTATTTGATTAATTGTTTTCTTCTTAAAGGGAATGTGAGGAAGCAATAACCAATGAACACAGAATTGTAGGATAAATATTTAAAAGCATAGATTTTATCTTAAGCGATACAGCATTTTTCACTAGTTATACCTAATTTAGAATGTTATTTAGAATGTTCTACTTTCGTCACCACATTACCAAAAAAGATCAAATTAGTTTTAGCCACTCTGAAATTAGTTTGTAAAATTTCTTATTTTTCTAGTTTTCAGCTGTTAAAGTAAAAATGTCATCGTTCAATTGCAGGCCTGTACCTGTAATTCGTTATAAGAACAAAATTTTGCTCTTCTGAACTTTAAAGTTCGAAAGTGACCGATTTTGGCCGAGAGCCTTCTGCAAACATCTGAATTCAGCGGAATCAAACAGCTGTTTGTTTCTGCACAGGTGCAAGTCATTACGGTTACGGACTCCGTGAGGCAGCACTGCTTTGTTTACGATCACAGCGAAAGCTTGCGCTCTCATTTTTTTGTGTGTGTTTGTTTTGTAGTTGCTGTTCATTATGGGGTCTTAAGGGTCTTAAGAAAGAGAAAAAGGTTCTTTAGCATAATATTCAACAACAGTATGCACATTGTTCTAGCCGATCGCTTGAATAGTGATCTTATTAGGAAAAAAAATAAAAATGTAAATATGATATAATTAATTATTTAACAGCTATAGTTGGCTTATTTGAATAGAACTGTGTTGTTCCTAAGCTTTCTATAATGGTCTGTATGGTATCGTATTGTAACGCCCACATGGAGCACTTAACTGCTGCTCCGTCCCCTTTGGCCATGCTCACTCAAGGCGGGCGGGAACAGCGCCTGAGGGGCAGGACTTGGGGGAACTGGACTGTATATAAGGGGGCGGGGGCTGTGAGGCGGCTCCTTCCCTTCCGTGTCTGTGTTAGTGTAGGTGCAGCGCAGTAACCCCCTGTCTCGGTGTGTGTACCTTTCCCCGGTTCTGGTTAATAATGTGGGGTTCTACAATGTTCTACAACAATCATAAAGGTGACAGTGTAATGTTTATTTGAATTGGGAAATTAGGTTTTAATTATGCAATTACTGAAGGAAAAAAAAACATGAATGTATCTTATACAAACACAATAAAGGTTGCGATGGCACAGGCCCCACATGTGATGTCTAAAGGTGCTTCAACTAATCCTTTGGAGGGTGGACGTTGTCTAAATTAAAGGGAAAATAAAAGTAAGTTCTATCGGAAGGCAATATTTCACACGGACATCTAACATTAAGCAGGGGTTACATCTGAAGCTGCAAAATTATAATTGAACACGAGTCCGGGACCATCAGGTGAAAGCACAGTTTTAACTTTTAAAGGAAGCTTAAGTTGTTTAAGTGAAGTGAAGGGGAAAAAGTAATCAACCCCCTTTTCATAACCTTCTGAACACCTCAACCTCTTTTTCTGTCTTGCCTTTTCATTTCTGCATCATTTGCTTATCTGATCCCGAGAAAGAAACCTGAAGATGCAACATGAGAAAGTATGCCTATACAGAAGTATGCTTTGATTAACATAGACCAGAGATGCTTATTATAACTGTTCACTAGCAGAGTTCATGCTTGATAGCAGAATCAACCCAGCAAGGCTTTTCTTTTTTATTTATTATAATTGCAGCCCTAATCTAAGTCTCCACTAACTAATTGCTTCCCAAGATGTCAGTCCTGCACTAGTAGATCAAAGCCTTTTCCAAAGTTGGAGACATGGTTCCTTATTATGCTCATCAGCTGCCTCCCATGGCAGATGAGAAGAGAAACAAGAAATTTTAATATTCACAATGCCAAACACATTAGTAAAATAATAAAAAATGCAAATGAAAAAGAATTTTGTGATTGCCAATATTAACATTATACTGTAGTAGGCAATATCAAAGGAGAGTGCACTCACTTTTGTTAAATTGGTGGGTTTAATCTGGATAAAGCATTTTCTTCCTACTTGCAGGGGTCTACATCTCTTAATTATCCCAATAGAATTATTTAAAGTCAAATATTATCGGTTATCTATTATTAAAACCCTTGGAATTGCTGAAGGCAATTTATTATAAAAATACCTGTCTTAAAATATTTAATAAAATTGTACTTTATTATCAATTGTGTATTGATGGTGATGTGATGTTCTACAAAATGATTCATATTTCCATACAATGTAGTAACATGGCATCAAATTCAAAAAGTGAATCAAGAAAATGCTATGAAATGATATGGTCATGGTACAAGTCTAAATGGAAAAAGATGGCACATGTAGTTTCATTATTCTGAGTAAACTGCCATCAATAGGGCTGATTAGGTCTATCATGAAAGTCACAGGCTAGTAACATGTGTGTCGCCACAAGTTGAAATGCGTGCTTTGCAGTAGGCTGTTCATTCTGACAAATTCTGTCCCATTCCTCTCACATACTGTGTGTAGCTTAGACAAGCATGTACCAATTTACTGGTCTCTGAGCTCTGGCTTCCATTGTTTGTCCTACCTCATTGCACAAATGCTCTGTTGAACTCAAAATCTAGCTCAGAATTGGACTCAATTCTTCAGTTGGACTCACATTCTCATCCCAAACATTGTTACAAAACCAGCACAGAGATGTGTGTTGTCCTACTGGAATGTGGTCATGTCAGAATCTGTCTATATGAAGAGCAGCGAGTGAGGTCCCAGGTCTTGATCAGTATACATATACTGTACAGGATATGTAGAACTTGGAGAGTTGTTGTGATTTGTCACTTCCTCATGTCATCAGGTCTTTTAGCCAGGTACTTAGCCCCACCAAGCAGTCATCATTAAACTAATGAGGTGGGTGCTGAGAACTGCCTGGCTTTCAAGGTGTGTAGTTATATTTTTCCTATAGTAGATGCAGTATCTAACCCAGGGATGAGCAGGTGTGCACATGGGTGGTATCAGTAAGCGACTGATCGTTCCTTCACCTGAAAAGATATTCAGAAATGCAGTACTGTGTTTAAAGGTTCACATGAACTGATGATGTACAGTACGTGAGTTGGAGGATGTGTTTTTTGTATTCCCTCCATCCTGATATGAGAGGTGTAAAGATCAGATATTGTAGTACTTGGCAAACCTAAGAGAAAATATTTGATAATTCTTTTTAGAAAGGGATGCACATAGATTAAAATTCTAAATGACCATTGCGTCTAATTTAGTTGAGGGCCTTTGACATTGTGTACTTTATAGATTTGTTCAGTTTCATTCTCTTCGCTGAACAACAATCTCCCTGGTCTTAGAACATCAAGCTTTCCTGTCACTGTTCTTTAGTGATGTGATTTGTCCAGTAAACCACAATAAGATTAATTTATCATGCACAGTAATACAAGGAGAAAAAAAAACACAAGACATATTTTAACTTATGCAGCTCTTTCGGCAATCTTGATTTGAAGAAATAAGAATTATTTATTTTCACGAATCCATCATTACCTAAATTATGCGTACTTAATTTGTCTCAGTACTTTGTGAGTCACTTTTCTTTGTGCATTTTAATTAAACCAGGATTTCATGCTTAGTTATTCCTCTTTTATTCCACTCTGTGTGAAAAAGCTATTTTCCTCCAAATCTCCCCAAGGTTGTCAGCTTTGGCAACTCAATGTAATGAAAATGTCAATACTTTTACAACCCTATGACACATTTTAAGTTTTAGGCACTATGTAATGTTTTGAATTTTCTGACAAAAAAAAACATTTCCATAAATAAAAAACACAAACTATGTCCAAGCTATTCATATCCAATACCGTACCACCTGAAAAGAAACTGGTTAATTAGTTATTGAAGTAATGTATGTACAACGGTGCTATATGTACTGTAGAACTTGTCTGAACAGAGAGCAGTTGTCACAAATTACAAATAAAGGACAGCACAAGTGCCAGCAATACTCATTAACTGGATGAAAAAACTCAGAGTGATGGGTGTAAATCACAATCTAGGATTTAAGTACCAAGGTGTAGGAAACCTAGAATGTCATTGAAAGCTCCAGCCATCAACCAAGGTGACTTGCATGTGGAGCATGTTTTGTATTAGAAGTGTAGCAAGTAACACAGAGATTAATATTTTCTTGATCAAGTTCACATAATCCTTGTAATTCAAAAAGATCTTACAAGTTGGACTGCCTGGCTCTCACTCAGTCCAGTACCTGGAGGACTGTTGTGTCCATAGGTTTTTCAGGTTTTTTTAAAGGGCCAGTTCCTGAAGCTGTTAGACTGGTTGAATTAATTCAATATATAGCTCGTTGAGTATAAAAGCCTATTGTCCTGAATACCTGCAGACACAGGGTCCTCCAGGTCCTCTAGGAGAAATATGGGGAATCCCTGTTATAACCAAATAACACAGCCATTACAGATGTGAAAATTTCCCTGAGCTGGTGGAACATTGTCCTGTAAGATAATGCACTGTACAGTACATGTCTAAACAAGCACATGTTAAAAACGTCTGTGCAGATTCTTCACCCTAATGGCCTATGAATGCTGATGAAGCAACACTGAGAAATTCTTCCTCAGTCTCTGCAGTCTGTGGCCTTAGCATTCTGTGAGACCGTTTTAAGACAAATCTGGATCAACTTTCTCACATTCATGTTTCATACTTGATGTGGATTTGTCATGTTTAATGATGGATAGGAAAAGAAATTAAGGGAGTCCACAAATTCACTTTTATTAATTATGGTGGACAATACCCGTAGAAAACTTCACTTTTAAAAAGCAGTATATTTGCAAAGACAGGCAGGCATTCAAGGTTTCACACTCTAATTGTTTATCTACTATTCCCACATGAAAATGAATAAACATTTATCTTATTGATCTATACAGTAGGTGTAATGCTGTGATGATTCTTTGTTTGCATTCAGCAATACCAAAAGGAAAATCATATATTTGCAATTACACACATGGGAGAGTCAGTTATGGGACTGCTTGGACTAATCTTATTATAATTCTACTAAAAGGAAAGAATCTTCACAGGGTGATGTATAAGGTTGTATTGATCTTCTTGGGAGGTAATGTGATGGTGTATACGTTTTGCTTTAATTTCTAAACAAAGTTTCCTCATGAAAATACCTCCCCACCCTTGTTAGCCATCACAGTTGCCCACACTCTGACCACTTTATCACTCAAACTGAATGATCTGTTTTGCTGGCTATGGTTTCCCATGTCCATTCAGCCACCTCTTCATCATGTCAAAGTCAGGACACTGCTGAACACATTATGTTTTAAACCTTTTGCATTTCTGCTTCATTTATGTGATTGTTAGGGTCATTGTGAAGTAGAACACCAAACCCTGTTCTCATAGAAGGCTTTCTGAGAGCACTGCACATTGGTTGAAAGGTAATTGTGTTGTAATTATGTTTCTTTACTACTGTATGTCTCCTAGTAGTATCAGAAAAAGTTTACTTTAACCCTTATGTGTCTAGATATTGTATTGTGAATGTTTTTTTAAAATGTTCGCATGCGTGCTAATGTAGATGAAAATTGCAGACGGATTGTGTAATGTGTTCTCCACTACTCTGTTGATAAATCTGTCATATTGCAAAAGTGTCCTAAGCACTGTCTCCAGCTGGCTTCCTTGAATTCCAGTGACACACATGGAAGCTGGCATGTCTACCATCTTCCAAAGTAAAGATGCTAAATTATTTTTAGTTTGGTACACTGTGAAGCGAAGCTTTGACAAACAGATCATCACATTGTGGTTTACCAACCTGCCATGTCCATTCCACAGTAACATCCACATCAGCCAACACAGTCAGAAGCTTTCTTTTCAAACAGTTTATCAACATTGAATGCCCCCATTATCTTGACATCTTAAAATAGAAAGTTGTCTATTTTATAAAGCTTTAGATTATTTCTATTTCTATTCAGTTATAAAGCATATTAATGCAGTTTAACAAATAAGAATAACCCTGGAAAATGAGAGAGACATTAAGAAGCTAAAGACTTCATCTTTATATGGAAACATGTAGGAAGGTAATTGAACTAAAACTCAAATATCCCCTTTTGCATACATACTGGACAGGAGAGAGTTCAAGCATTATGGAGAGTCAGTGATATTAATTCACGGTGAGTGTAGGAGGCTTCTTTGGAATAATGTACAGTAGCTTGCAAATCACAGACTAACACCAGAGTTTCGAAGACATGCATACTGTATATTGTTTTTAATAAATGGAAATTGTTCCAAGATTGGAATAAAATTTTCCACTTTCAGATAAATGTAATTGTAAGAACCATAGTGAAAAGTGAAAAGAATGTCACCTCTGTAATTTTGGCCCTCAACTAAATTGCAGCAAGTCCTTATTTGTACATGTTGATCAATATTTAGTTTTAGGAAATTGATTTTTCTGTAAAAAGCTAAAACAATCACCTTGTATAATATATTGGCTTAGATAATGAGTATTCTTATCAAGACTTACTGCATGACTGTGTGGAGCCAAATGTTATCCATCCTCTTTTCTCTTTTGTTGCTTTAATGCATATTTCTTAGATTTTATGAGACCAAGATGGTTAAAACAATTTTCAACTATCATATGGTGCAATTTTGTACTTTTTAAGTGACGAACAGCCAAAAATGTGCATTTTAAAACTTAATCCTGAATATTAAGAAAAGTACATTCTTGAGGTGTGAATTTGTGACACCCACCTTAAAAACAGCACAACATCAATATAATTAAAATAATATTGTTGATTATGAAGGTTGTTTTTAGTTGGATCAGCCTTTAAGGTGATTCTTGAGTGCATTTCATTGCCATTCCCATGTAGATTTTTATGTTATGTACTGTAGAACACTTCAACCAAAGCCACTTTCTTCCACTAAAGCACAGAAGAATCTGTTCTGTACAGTCACAGCTTCTAAAAATCTAACTGACTCCTAGTCAAAGGTCAACAAGGCTGGTGAGCCAAAATAATGTTTTGAAAATATTTTACGCTTGTGAAAATGTTGCTTGTGTTCTGAAAACAAGTCTCTGGGCAACTTTGGGAAACAAGTGGGTGAACAAATGTCACACAGGGGAAAGCAATAATGTTGTAGAAGCATAGTGTAAAGCTAACTTGTTCTAGAAAAATACAGAATTAAAATGAATATTGTCCAACAGGAAAGCATCAATCAATATTATTATTCAACTGCTGGATTAAGTAGAAAATCCCGATCGAATGCTAACGAATATACATATAATAAAACATTTTATGTACAGTATCAGACTTAAAAGCAACAGATGTGATATCTTTAGCGATGGAGCTCCAGATCTCTGTCATCCACAAAGTGTAGACAAGTAGTGGGAACTGATAGCAAACCAGAATCAGCTTAGCAAAGGGACATGGAGGAGTGTAAACTGAGGAGCCAAGCAGAAGGATGGCTTGAGAGATTCCAATATGATAGGGCATTTTATGAACATTAACATTAACATTTTAAATAACAATTTTGTTCAAAATTTACTTTTGCATAATGTTGTAGATATGACAATAGCTATGAAAGATACAATTTTATACATTTGTTCCTGTGCTTTTAAAAGGTAACTTCTTTGGCAATATAAAGCCCAAGTACTGTATATAACTAATTACTCTAGCAGGCTATAAGAAGCACTTCTGTTTATTAAGCTTATAAATCTGTTTCTGAAAGATAAGCACTTTGTCTTTTCATTCTGCTGCCTTGGGTGTAAGTTACATGTGTCATGCACACACAGCTGTCAAGAGAGAGATGTGATGTCTGAATAACTGGTCTTTTAGTTTAGAAAAGTGATCTATGAGCCACTGTTCATAATTCTTCTGCACACTTTGAAAGGGATTGGCATTTCTGAGACAATGCAAAATTCAGGCATGGAGTTAACCTTTTAATACATTTTAAGAGCTGGATAAATGGATTGTTATCTCATTCTTCCCCTTTTTTCCCTGTTATGCTTCTATCTGGGGGGCAGAGAACCCCAATTTATGAGAGTTGTCAAGGTCACTACCAGATAATAGTGCTCTGTGCTTATAAATGTTTTTGAAAAATAAATTTCTAATTATTAAAAAATATCTAATTTATAAAGATTTGGAAACGGATCACTGTGAGATGGTTGTAAGGTTGGATAAATCTGTGTGACTCCATAATAAAGATTATCATCAGAATATGGTGACTGCTGCTACAGTATTTTGTTCATGCTGGTTTCATTCTACAAAGCCTAAAAGTACCTTTGCTGTTTTAAGAAGGAAAGAGTCATGTATTCAGAGCTTCTTCAGTTGTTTTAGCTCTGCTTCATCACATCATACTGTAGTGCTTGATTTATTTTTTGCCATTATCAGACCCCAACTCTTTGGTATCAGTTTTCTATCTACAGCATTAAAAATACCAACACATGGAAATTGTGTTATTTTTCCCCAGGATTTGGATACATTATCCTTTGGCACACAATCTTACAGAAAAAAAACAGAATTTTCCATAGCAATATCTTGTACCACCAACAAAGCAGCCAGCCCATGCAAATAGATACACATTTTTTTTAATTAATCTCAGTTCATCTTCAGAAAAAAAGTGTTGTGAAGCACATTATAATATACTGTAATTAATTGAAATAGCTTGTTCCCGGTGGCAGAGGTAGAACCAATCATCCTTTCTTACTGCTTCAGTGAATTTAGCTCCAATGCTCAGTTCAAGCAATTTCTACAGAGAAGACCAACTTAAAAGTGAATAATATACACAACGTAGCAACTACTTTACTCCAAGTCTTTGAATTTGTTTCCTGTAGTTTAAACTATAAAGACCTAAACATTAACCATGTACAGTATGTAAAAGTGTCTTTTTTGAACCACCTGTGCGAGATTTTCATCTCTGCCCTCATCTACAGATAAACTGTATGATTCTACTGGGAGATCTTCCTGAAATAACTGCAAATCAGAATGAATTCAAATTTTCTTCATCACAATTACCTCCATTTATAGTAATCCCAGCTTGAATCCCCTCACAATGTAAGCAGTTTGTTGGTTTAGTCCAAATTCTTTCCCAGTGCATATTTGTACTGGATGCCATATTAATCATTTTTGCAATAGGTGTGACCTCCATGCTTCATTGCCGGCATGATGATATTTAGGATTTCTTAAATACCTTTGTGTTTTCACATAGGATTTCAATTAACATACGTTCCTTAATAGTTCTCTTTCTCCATTTGCTCAGTTTTTTTTCCCGAAACAGCTCAGATTTTGTGTGGATGTGCACTGTGATGAGAAACACTGGTCTGTCTGTTCCATTGTCCCTCCAAAAATAGCTTTAAGAAGAGTAGTCGTGGATACAGTGTGATCAGACTTTATCTTGTCCTTTGAGTGTGGAATCTCACTTACTGAACACTCTCTCTCCACTCTCTTTTCCTGACTGAAAGCACCAGCTGCTGGTTGTAAAAAATGGGATGCCAGGACCTCTGTATGCAAGGCTACAGTATATGTCCTGTATAGTTATAAACACTTAACATTATATAAACAATAGGTTTATTCCATGCTGAAAATAGAAGAAAGGAAACCCAACTTTAAGCTTACACCCAAAGAAGGTGCCACAGCCAAAACGTTGTGTTTGCTTTCTTCGGTTTTCAGCATGGAATAAACCTGTTACCTGTTCCTTTGCTCTGTATATGCAATATTTTGTTTTACGAAAAAACTAATTCTGAGCCTTGTTATTATACTGTAGATCTCTAGGCCAACTCCTGCTTGGTTTAGAGATTTCAGTGGAAAGAAATCCAGACAACCCTTCAGACTTTGAGGACCTGACTTTTTAAACTCTTCTGTGTGGCTTCTTGGATTGTCATTTTTTTGGAATGACTGCTAAAGAATAAAGGAATACATTTCTTATTCAATATAAATGTAAAGCATACCCCATTAATAGTAGTAATCTTTCATTTTTTCTTTAAACTCCACTTCCTTGTTCCATTATAGAAAATTGGGATGTTTACACAAACACTACAATACAAATTGATTTGGCACTCTGTGGCAGATTTCATCTCACACAATCAGAATGAAATGGCGTATCCAAAAGGACTAATCTCAGATGATTGTAATGCTGATCATTGACTGTAATTGTCCATTTCTAGCAGCCCTGGCAATGTGGGGCACTGCTATTAGAATATATTGATGCATTGGTCCCAGCCTTGCCTGCCAATGAATTTGAATTTTCTCACATCACAAGACTCCAGCTTGCACATCAACTCCACTAGGCTTTTCTCTACAACATACAGAGGGAGAGGAAAGAAAAGGTCACCTTACAAACAGAGCTCTGGCACATTCAGAGCACTGTACAGCCCTACAGTAAATCATCTTCAAGCATAGAGCTATTTTTTAAAGCTTAAGATTTCAACTTCCCTAACAGCTGAAGCTTTTGTATATTTTGGAAGCCTGAACTGTTGCACAAATTGTAAGTCAGAAAAAAATGTAGTACATTGTTCAGTGTGGCTCCATTTACTGTAAATGTTCAGATTCAAACACATAATTTTGTACATTACAAAGACTGAATTTTATCAATACTGATGACAAGTGTTAAATTAAATAAGGTAGATTCAGTTACTGTATATTGGGAACAAAGAGAAGGAATGCACCATACAGATTTGAAGAAAGTTCTCCTCCCACAAGAGACTGAATCAATAATGAATAATCAATAATGAATCCATAATGAATCATAGGAAGAAAAAATTCTAAATGGAATCCTGTTTATAACTGTGATGATGACCATTGTTCATGCATGCTAAACTGGGAAGATCAGGTCTTACAACTCAGACAAGGCACTACAGGTGCACAGCACTGCAGAACCTCTGCAAAACAGCAGCTGTTGCACAAGTGTAGGTTTTCATGAAAAGCAGGTGCGCCAAATTACTCTCGGTAATAAGGCTTTTAGAGCACTGAGAATGATTAAGAAACACTTTGTAAAACCATGAGCCAGAACTGTCAAAACTCACAATGCAGATTCACACCCAGAAAACCATGTCAGACAATTTGGGCTTTGTGGAAGCTTCTGAAAGTCTGTAGACAAGAACAGTGTCTGGCAAATGTACAACTGAAGGTTTCAGATAAAAGGCTAAATGTATGTCAAGGACTGGACAGATTAGCCATTTGGTATAGTGTTAGAAGTTGTATAAAATAAGACAAAAATACAAAACATTTTTTCCCATTTGCAAAAACATTCATAGAAGAGAAAATACCAAGAATCTCAAATGGTTAATGACTCTGAAAAGTCTTGGGCCAAGAAGTAGTCATTAATTCATTAAATGATTATGGGATTTAAAAGCAGAGTGGTGATAAATTCATCTTTTCAATATCAACTCACATTTATTTAATTAATCATGTTCATTAGGGCAAATTATCAATTTGAACATTTTCAATTAAGTTTGTATTTTTTTTATTGGAAAGTGTATTAGACTCTTATCCAAAACATACATAAATGCGGTTTTTATTTGAACACGACACATTGTCTGGGGGTATTAATGAGATCAGAACCAAACAAACCCTTTTCTCTTTTTGGTCAAAATAGCTTAATTAATGTATTAGTTTTAAATACATATTTTATTTTTATTTAAAGTTAATGGTCTAAAGTCAAATGATAAGAATTTGGGAGGAATGTTTGCTTTTCTGTTAAATGAACCAGATACTAACAATTATTTTGTTGTATGGTTAAAGTACAGTGCAAAATTCTGTTTTTTGTTTTCATATTAAGCCAATTCATAAAAAGGAATATCCTGGTGATCCAAAGATTTATTTGTATTCCCTCTCCCCTCCCTGCATTGACTTTGGCTAGCTTTGCCCCTTTTAAGAGAGTTTGGAACATAATCCTCATATCTGCAATAAGGCTTACAAAAACTAGATTTATTTTAGAAAGACTATATACATTTTCCATCAAAACAAAAATGGCTTTACCCGACAATATCTTTTATATACTTAATGACTCATTGAAAGAATCCAGAGAAACCAGATTGCAATCTAAAGAAAAGACATTAAATTAAGCTGTAAACTGTTTGATGTTGACCTACAGTATAATTTCATAATTAATTTATTAGGATCAAAGTGCTAAAAGCAGTCAGAAAAATGACAATAGGTTTATCAACAAGGATTAATGGTGGCACAGCCAAGGCATATTGATGGCCTGTAATACAAATAAATACAGTACTTGTAACAAACTCATCTAGCATTGTAATAAACAGATTCCTTTTCTATACATTTGTTCTTTGTATTGACCTGGAGGTACACATTGCTTACAAAGAAGAATGATCTTTTCTGTGTGCTGCCTTTTCAATTGGAGCAAAAGTGCCTGAAAGATGTAAGTGACTGTAGATTGCAGGGATTGTACCTGCACATAACGGATCAGCTCATGTTCTACTGTAACTGATTGCTATGACTTGAAGGGCATTTAAGGCTATGCCTTAAACATGCTTATGTACAGAAAAAAAAATGTGCCAGTGGAGATGCAATAAAATTATCATGGTCAAATGTTGGAACCAGATCTTAACCCTGGAATCCATGTAGTGCATTTCAAAAGTAAATGCAGCCTGACTAATTTCCCAGCAGAATTTACAGCCATGCAGAAAGTCAAAGTTAATGGTTGTGCAGCAGGTTCTGACTTTGGGATTCCTTATTTTAAATCAGTGGTTCCCTGGCTTCACTGAATGTGTATTGGTAATCTTGATGTATTTTATACATATTATATTTTGCTCATCGTTTAATATGAGTTCATAAAACTAAAATGCTGAAAAGAGGATCCAGGTATAAAGAGAATTAGCAGAACACAACCTGCACAAATCTTACCTCAAGTTTAGCTTTGAAAAGGCGTTTAGTGTTAATACTGTAGTGTATTGAGGAACAGTAGGTCTTAAGAGCGCTTGAAGTTAGATCAGCTTTGTGTTGACTTTGGCTTTCCAGGAATCCTAGGATAATTGATTATACAGTAATTCCCAGCCCCTAGGAAGGCACCTGCCTTTGGGCACAATCAGAAAAAAGGAATTCCACTTGCTAGTGATCACAAAGTCCTAAAGGTGACACAAAGGTTTTAAGTTGAATCTTACATTGTTATTGAACATTACTTACACTGTAGATTCGTTTTTATGGAAACAGCGGGCTGCAGGTTTAATGGATGCTTTTACAGTCTAAATAATAGTCAAATGATTGTGAGGATTCCTGCATTTCCCACAAGGGCCTGGAATTTGAGACCTCACCTCATGCTTTTAAGTCAGATTGGCTGTGTCTCTGTTAAAGAGGAAGTTCATTTACAGCAGGTTCATAGCATCTGTCGTATGCTGCTAGTAACAGCGTCTCACAATTGAATGGATATAGACTCTCTGGATCTATTTCAATATGAATAAATGCATTAAATGAATGCATTTAAATAAAATGTTCAATGGAGAAAATGAATTATATAGTGAATACACCTTCTTAAAAGCATTATTTAAAGTACTGTAGTTAATTCAGAAGCGCAGGTGTTCTTGAATAGGGCATAAATCATACACAGTGCCCCCTGGTGTTCTGTCCTAGATACTGACAGACTATGATGTTCCCTTTCCCCCTGCTCCTCATCTTCTTGGTGTGGTGTGCTAGCTGGGTGTGAATTATGGGTCCTGTTGTCCAGTAGTAGCTCTCTATCTCTTCCTCTATTCTTACTGCAGACAGCCTGGGCAGGGTCAACTCTGGCCTACTGGAACACAGCCACCCTGAGAAAAGAAATGGCTTCACAGCTCAGATCAAACAGTGTTGGTCAGTACAGCATCCACTGATCTTTTACCTTCGTCATTAACCTTTTGCTTATTATCAGGACTCTGGTTAAGCAAAGGAGATTAAAGTGTTTTAGAGATCAGTTTAAAGTATTGTTTGGCATGTAATTCGTTGCACTTTAAGTTTTGTCTATCTGCCAAATGGAACTGCAAAGCCAAATTTTAAAATTTCATACAGGTTTCGCTATTGTAAGATTAAACTAGTTGGAAACTGAAACAGATTCCAAACTACTGAACACATCATGATGGAAATTAGTTCTGTTAACAGTTTCTTGTGTGAATTAATTACACATAGATCAGGACTACATTCTCTAAATAAAACATTAAGAGTCCATCCATCCATTTTCTAAACACTTTTTCCAGGACAAGGTCACAGTAAGTAAAACAGCCAAGGAATACACAGCTACCAGAAATGTGATCCGGTAGTTATTAATCACAGCTGTATGGTTTCTGGGCTGTATTAGCAATGTTATATGGTCCATGCTGTGTGTCTTTAATGTTTGTTGTTCCAAACAACAAGGTGCAGTTACACCCATCTGACCACATGTACTCTGGCCTATTTCTGTGTGAGAAACCTCTTGATCCAGACCAGGACACAGCACAGGAGGTGAAGGAGCCCACTGTGCTCCACACACAGACGGCAGCCTGCCCTCACTGTCTCTGTTGACAAGGGGTCTAGGGTCCTGCTCATCTGGGCCCAGCTCTCAGAGCTCTTCCCCAGGGCTGCACTAACAGAAACTGTGGATTCAGAGGTCAAGTGGAGTCTGCTTTCTTCCAAAATCATTCAGCAAGGTGCTTTAGGATGAAAGCAAAGGTAGGATATGTATTTATCAAATAGGAAAGCACAATTTTTAGACAGAGATTAGTGTTTTTGTTTGAAGATCAAATGTTTTGATTACTGCAAGCCTGTGGGAATAGAGTAAGAGTGCTAATTTTATTGGTGTAGGGAGTAGACAGATGTTCTTTTCAAAATGCTTTTTGACCTGCTTCCTTTAATTATGATAAAATTGCAGAGCAATCTGTGAATCGCTTATTGTCGCACCTTTCAAACTGAAAGTAATTGTTTGACCACCATAATGGTTTAGAGCTGTCAGTTTGTTTTGTCATTTCATCATTTAAGAAGGTTTTTTTGTGTCTTCAGCTTTCATATTTAAAGTCTCTTGGTTATTATAATAGTTAGCAAGAACAGACCCTGCCAATCTTACCAAAGAGTTCTTCTCTGTGGGCTTCCCAGTCTCTTGTCTGTCCTTCCTAAGCCTCCACAGCTCCTCCTCCTGATTGATCAGCAGTTCAGCCTCTGTGGGCACCAAGTGGAGCTCTGCAGAGATTGGGACCCTCTTTTCATTAGCAAACTGTCCCCTCCATTAAGAGCCCAAGAGCTGCTATTAAAGGCTTCACTGCCTGTATCTTCTCACTGCAATAGTCAGACACTAATGTCCAGTTTATCACTTAGCTTGTGCTTTTGAAAGATTGGACCTTTGATGTCAGGGAGTTCTGATGACTTCACAAAAGGTAAATTGATGTGATGACATCAACATTATAGATAGTAAGCAATGATTAATATCAGCTATGCAGAATGTGTTTAGGAATTTAATTTTGCCTATATACAAAATGTTACTTAATTTAAAATAAGAACTGAAATATAATAAATACAAAAGCCCAGAAAGATAGTGTATAGTGTTGAGTAATATAACAAAAATAACAGTATACTGTAACACTCCAGGGTTCACCCTCACCACTGCCGCCTCAGGTCAGCCCCCCACCATCAGGGACTTGAACCCAGGCCTCCAGCAACACTCAACAGGGACCCAGCCACTTGAGCCAAAGGGAAATCTCCCTTCAGCCTGACGGCTGCGGCCCCTGCTATTCACAGGGAAGGGCGGTGACGTCACCGCGCTGGTAAGCCGGCTCGAACAACCTGCAATGGTGGCCGTATGCGTAATACGGCGTATACTATGGTAAATTTATCAGTTCAAAAATATAATTTACTTTCTTTATAATGGCAATACTATGCCAGTTTGAGTAACTACACCCTATCAAGTTTCATTTCTGTTAGATACAATATATTGTAAACATGAAAAGTTTAAGTGAAAGATGAAGGTTTTTCATAATGTCAGGAGCCATTTATCTCTGATAGGGAGTGTGTCACACAGAAAAATGATAATTTCAAGCTGTCCATCCAATGATCTCCTTTAGATTTGTTTTATATAACAGTCAACTTAAAAGATGAAAATGTGGCTGGGGCCATGATGTGGGATACACAACAACCAAACTGCAGTACTGGTGGGGACTGGCAGGGGGAGCAGTCTGCACACAGGAAAGCAATTACAATATTAGATGGGGGGCACTTCCTTTCAGAGGTGGGGCAGACTATAAACTGCACCATTTTCCACCCCCTGTGTCTTATTTCTCTTAATTTAATAGGTTGGTAATTCAAAAAAGAACAGTATAACTTGCTGACCCATTAAATTAAATTTCATAAATCATACTGCAAGTGTGAAGTGAGATGTTATGTCGGAGACTTAAAAGTTCATTTGTAGGAATAAGGTTTTGCTGTTGAACGCACAATAAAACATACTGCGGTATCTAGAAAAAGTCCTCAGCATAAATAGAGACAAGATGGTGCTTATTTTTTCTTGCTTGTATAGAACAGTGGATTATACTGTATATTGTCCTGTACAAAACCCTTTCTACATTTCCAAAACATTGAGAATCAGTCTTTATTTACTATCTGACTTTTTATCAATGTTACTGTTATACTGTATGTTTGGTAGGTAATGAATTACAGTATGAGAGTGTGTGAGATGGCAGATGTGTATGATCTTTGAGAAAATAAAAATATCACTTTACCTCATTTATCAGTTCAGGGAAAGCAGTTGCAAATAGAAATAACTTTCATATTTAATATATTAATAAGGTATCCTTTATAGGAAAAGTAATATAGGAGGCCGAGTTTACCTTTGTATCTGACTTGCAACTTCTTTTAAAGTTTTCACATTACCAAGGACAGGCTATTGCTGCACTAACAACTAATAACACATAACAATTCCAGACATCTAAAGAAGGCTTTACAGCAATGTGGTCAAATCTTTAGTGTGGACTTAGCCTTTGGCTTGCTCCTCTGCAGTTTGTGTCCCTGTTCTAACTCTTCTCTTTTCAGCATGGAATAAACCTTTCACTTGTTCCTTTGCAGACTACGCATGCTGACGCAGCTGCCCACCTGAACTACAAATAATACTTCTACCCTTGTAGAAATTTTATCAACTAATAATTGATGAGAGTCTTCTTGTTCTTTAGGAACTCAAAATATATGGACATGAGGGGCAGTGAGTGAGGTCCCAGGACATGTTTGATGTACAGTAGTACCATGTAGTCAGATTTGTATCAATTATTATGAATGGAGTTCAGTAGTAGTTCCTGTCCAAAGCTCCACACTGATTGGTCTGTTGGTCCTGTCCACCATGGTGGTCTATACTGTACAAAATCTTTATTTGTGGTTAGAAAAATACTGTAATGAGTCCATGCAAATGTGTTGAAACAAAATACCAAGAGCACAAAGGCACTGTTCTCTAGAGTGAGCCATATTCCTTCCTTAATGTTTTCACTCTTTATTTTCATAACGTTTTAAATTGAACAGCTTTAATCACTTCATTACCTGTGCCGAATCGGCTCTCACTAATCGAGTGATTATCTTACTGATCACAGTCTTGCACAAGCAGTTAATCAAAATGTGATCAAAATCATTTAATCAATATACAATATAAGTATACCATTTTATACAAAATTATATGAACAAATGGTTTATTTTGATGCTTGATATGCACATAATGTGTATATACAGTATATTACCATACTGGTATTTAAATTATAGTATATATTTTGGATATTAAATCAAATAATTGATGTGACTCAAACTTTGTTCAATAAAAAAATAAGTGCATGTACAGTACATGTATATATAAAAATGCAATCCATGAATAGCAACTATTGCAATATAATGTACTGTACATGTTGCATCATGTGCAGTGATGTTGTGGGTTTCTATGCTTCTTCTTCTATTGAGTCTTAGTAAGTATCTTATACAGCAACTTCAAACAGGAATCACTTTCGAGAAGTAGCAAAGAACAATAAATATATTTGCATTAGCACATTTATTTAATACTCTAATGATGGCAGCATAGCATGGTTTTCAGAATGATGGAAAGCAACACTGTATGCCGACTTCTGTAATTTTGATGTCCTTAAATCACTACGGACTTTACAGAAGCACGACACCTCTGTAAGGAGAAAAAAAACACTTGTGTTTCTGCATAGAGTTCAGTGATATACTTGAAGTGTAGTGGCAATCTCAAGTGTCAAGCCAGAAGCATATTCCAGTCTCTGTGCGCTCACTTCGTAAATGAGGCTTATCACAGAAAGTGAGCCTTATCTCTCCAGGGGTCCTATGTTTCCAGAGGCCACATCAATGCTCAGGCACATTCTGAAGTCCCTTTAAGACAGGAGAATTCACTGCACAGATTGTGAAACTAGAGGAATAATGAGAACTGAAACCTCCTTATTTTACAGTTAATCTCCAAGGTCCATATAAACAAGGGGCCAGCAGTGCAGTAAAAAAAAAGCCTGGGAAATTCAGGTTGGTTCCCTGTAGAACCAATGATGGTAACAACTTGTCACAGAGAGTTATGGTTTCTTTTGGAAGCACAGAACCTTAAATAAATTATCTGATACTCCATCATCAATATTTTTTAACTGAAGTTGCAAAGTCCTGCTTCTTGAATGAAAATTTGAAAAGGCTGCTCCTCAATATTAGGCTTTGTAGATCACACAGTGAACATCCTAAGGATTTTTGGAAGTGTAGAGAACCTGAAGACATTTCAGTTTCAGGGACCCTAAGGTGCAAAACGATACCCTATAATTTCTAAAGAATGCACTGCCTGTGGTTATTTTTAAAATTAAAGACAGCTTTAAAAAATGTGGCAAGTGCATTTTAAGGCAGGATTTAAAAATGAAAATGGATTCTTTAGCTTTTTAATGTGATATGATTTGAAATATTTTTATAAAACAATGGTGTTTACAAATGGGACATTTTTGTTTTCATATTTTAAATTATCTATGGTTTATCTAGCATACATTAACAAAAAAAAACCACAAACAATATGTTATGAATAAAAAACTTGAAGGAAGAAGGACAACACTCAGGAGCTAAAAGCATGATAATTTTCCACATATAGCCCACATCCCTGACAAAGGTGAGGATACTAATAAATGGAGTTTAAAATAAAATTCAGGAACATGTCAAACCTAAATCTTGCCCACTTCCTCACACCTATGTATAATTATCCTGACTGTAGTGCCTCCCACTCGCACATTATCATTCCCTCCATCCCATCATCACCTTTGCATCAGATCCCTGGCTCACCCTTCATCAAATAAAGGGGGCTTCTGACAGCCTCATTTTCATAGTCAGGTTGCCTTTCAGTCAGCCAATTGAGCTAAAAAAGATCAAAATTGCACTAGCAGCTGGGCAAGCAGTGACAGGTTTCAGTCAGCTCAGCTGGTGGGAATACAGTATAAACGATTCCTCGATGCCGAAAGCCTTGATGACTGTTGTTATGCTGATTAACATTTGTCATCAACAGGTTAATCCACAGGGAGCCTACAAAAAAGAACACATCCTTGTAGTACAGTATGTACTGTATGGCCACCACTGGAATCAATTCAAGCCGTAGATCTGCGACTCCTCCTCTGTGCAGGTCATAATGCAAGAGTTCACAGGGGCTCAAGTCTGGTGGCATACTATTACTGTTACACAAGCACAGGATGCACTAGTCATTAAATGAGGTCCCAGGACTGGTTCAGTGTGGCACCAAGCAGTCAGATTGCTGCTACAAGAGGAGTTGCAGTATGTAGAGAGTCAGGTTGCCATTCTCTTGGTCAGGCGAGTTCAGCCAATAGAGCAAATCGATTCAAATCAAACCCCTACACTGTTAATTAGGGTTTGGCCAAGCTATTGAAATATAATGTTGTTATCAACTGAGCAACAGTGTGCTGTTTCTCCCCTTTAAATATATTTTTAAAGGGCATATTTGAAAATCATAAAAGGTAATGGTTGATGATAATGGTTTGATGATAAAGAGAATTGACCTTTTTGAATATATCAGATAAATAAAGATTTTTTCTCCACATCTGACTCATTCAGTCAACGGTTTAGAACAGAGCTTCTAAACCATCACTGTCTTTAATATTTACAGTATGTGCTGGGGTAGTACATAACTACTTTAACTGCCTTTCTCTAGAGAAGAAAATGCTTCAAGAAACTAAACAGGACTGCTGGCCCATTTCTTTCCATGCTAAAACAATATTTCACGAGGAATGACAGCAGCCGAAAGCTTGGGAGAAATTAGAATCGTTTATTGTGATGTGGAGATTTGGCGTAACCCGCTTGGCTGAGGGCCAACCTCCCGGCCGTCGGACGGGGAGGATAGGACCCCCATGCGACCAATGGGGTAGCTGCAAAGGTGGAGAGGGGGTGGAGGAGGGATGCAGAAAACGAACGAGGAAGAGGAGAGAGTGACGTTTGATATTTATGGAGACCGGTTGCTTACGTCAGAATTAGTGAGAATTGCAGCAGCTGTGTCGAATGAGCGCGGCTGCCTTCATTCCTCCCGAACTTTCATTAAAAACTCCATTTCACGAGGAATGACAGCAGCCGAAAGCTTGGGAGAAATTAGAATCGTTTATTGTGATGTGGAGATTTGGCGTAACCCGCTTGGCTGAGGGCCAACCTCCCGGCCGTCGGACGGGGAGGATAGGACCCCCCAAAAGAACCAAGCGGGACCCCCAGTCACCAGTGCAGAAAAAACAAAAACAAAAGATTATTGGGCCAATTCAGCTGAGGAGAGAAAGTGCCTGCTTGAGGATACCGGGGTTAGTTTTAATGTATGCATGGTAAGCCTCAGAGGATCGACGGCCGAGTTGCTTGATGAGATACTCGGGTATGCCTTAGCGAGTGGCGGAGGATGCGGCCCCTGATCCAGAGAATTGTTTAGAAGGGTATCATGATACGGCCCGTCTCGTTTGCGAACAGAGGGACAGTAGGCGAAGCTCCGGCGGCGATGCGAAAATGTGCGTAACGGGATAGAGGCTCGAAAGGGCTTACGTAGGAACAGAGTTTGAAATAATAGATGAGAGTGGCGGATCCGAGTTGGTTGGTTTTGCTTTTCTTGAGATAGAAGGTCAGTGTCTCGGAAGATAAGATGGAGATGTTGGATAAGCAGGGTTGAGAAGAAGGATCGAAGGATGTGGAATTAGCGGTAATTTCGGAGCACCTTAGGAAGATAAAGAAGGCTAACGAGAATAAAGATTCAAGAGGGCGGTCGACCCGGGGCGAGTGGTAACCTGACCTGACGACGTAGATGGGGGATTCAAGGATGTCTGAGGTAAGTGGTGCGCGTTGGTTCGGAAGTGGTTTTTCAAGCCACTGAAAGCCTTTAAGGAGAGTAATTTGAGGGTGGATAAGGGATGGACAGATCGTGCCGAAAAGGAGTGGATGCCGCACAGGTATACTTTGGCGGTGGATGCTCGTACCTTGAGTGAGTTTCTACGATAGCAAACGAAGGATGATACGGTGAGAATGTCAAAAGAACGGAATCTTGTTCGCGGAGAGGTGGAAGGATTGGAAGCCCTTCCAGGCATTGCAGTAAGAATTGAGAGTTCGAGGGGCGATCCCTAAGAGGATAGTTTGCTGGGCCAGCTGGAGATAGCGATGGAAAGGATGATTCAGAGGAACGCGAGTTCCGAATAGGGAGGTACTGTGCACGGGTTCAGTCTTGCATCTGGTGCCAAGTTCCTGAATTGAAAGCGAGAGAGAGAGTCAGCTATCTCATTAAGGTGGCCTGGAATGTGAGCAGCTACGCGGATGAATTGATGTGTGAGAGAAATCCATTTAAGGCGGCAGAGGAATTTCATGATGAATTGGGATGAAGACCTTCCTTTGTTGATTATATGAACTACTGCATGGATGGCCGAATAGATGAGGACGGTTTTTGTTTCCAATTGTGGCCCCAAAGAGAAGCAGCAACGACAATTGGAAATATTTCTAACAAGGCCGATGACTGGTTGGCGAGAGGGATTGGAGAGAAATCAGGAGGCCAAGAGCCGCAAACCATTGGCCTTTGTAATAGCCTCCGAAACCGACTGAGGGGGCTGCGTCTGTGAAAAGCTGGATATCCTCAGTGTCAGAGAGGAGGTCATCGAAGGAAAGAGATGCCATTCAAGTTGGCCAAGAGAAGCTGCCAAAGCCTGAGCTCGGATTTGCAGTTGGCTGAAGGGCTTACGTGGTGGTAAAGAGAGGGCACGGAAGAGGCGAGGTCGAGAAGGTAGACCGTCCTTGAGAAATGATACGCATGGCGTAATTGAGGTGGCCGAGCGGAGAGAGAAGTTCCCTCTTTGTGCGAAATTTGGCGGAAGAATAGATAGAGATATACATCTGGATCTTGTCGATTTTGTCGCGAGGCAGGGAAGCGGAGAAATTGATGGAATTGAGGGTGATCCCGAGGAATTGGATTATGAGAGGGGCCAGTTGTTTTGTCCATGGCAAGGGGTACCCCTAGTTTTCTAAAACCGGAAAGAAGTGTGGTGGAGGCTCTTGCAGGTGGGGTGTGAGGAAAGTCTATGGTAAGGAAATTGTTGAGAAGGTGGACGAGAAAAGGAAGCTCATAGTTATTAGACGGGATCCAGCCGAGAGCTTCAGCTAAGGTACCGAAAATGTTTTGGGCTACTCCTACGTCCGAAGGTAAGGCGGACTGCGAAGAATGAACCGCCAATGAACTCCGAAGAGGTGCCAGAGGTCTGGGTCGGGAGGCATAACTTTAACGGCACTGGAGATGTTGGCCTTGGCGAGCCCGGACGGACCGCTATACCAATGGGATCGATATGGTATGCAGGGAATGGGGAAGAGTCAAGTGGGCCAATCGTGAAACCGTTCTCGACTTTGGATGCTAGCAAGGAATCAACGGAGTGGGGGATCGGCGGTGGCAGATTGCAAATTTTTGCAAAGACGAAGGAAGAAGGAAGTGTGCACGGGCCTGGTGAGAATCCGAAGGAAAGGCCGTCGAGTAAGATGTGGGTGGAAGAGGGGTCGGGGTGACGGAGCAGGCCGAAAGCAAGAGCGGGGATATCGATTGGGGTAGACGGAAAAGCCAGTAGTCTTTTGGGAACGCTGAAGGTGGAGCGAGCATGGAAGGGCCGGCGGGGGCAGGCAGAGCGAGCATTAGCTTCGCCGCAGAAGCTGGAAATGTGAAGGAAGCGACGAAGGGGGGAGGTACGTGTAGAGGAATTGAAGATGTTGGAGATTTGTTGGCCTCTGATCATCACGATGGGGCGACCGCGAACATCTTTGGACCGGGAAGGTTTGAAGAAGACCTGGCAGGAGAATAGATGCTGTGGGGGAGAAGGGGCGGAGTCAGGGTTGGGCTTGCGGACGGTATCTGGGCAAAGATTTGATGAATGTGTCCAAGAGGAAGTCTTGGTCGCAGGAAAGAGCTTGGACACCGGTGAAAGTGCGGCAGTAAAGCTCAATGTCGAGGGCTCCCCAGTAGGTGTGCTGGTTCCATTGGAGTAGGCGGGCAGCGGCCTCGGCCAAGAACTGCTTATGGTAATCGTAGAACAGGGAGCCCTTGAAGAGGACAGATAGATCGGGGATGCTGTGCGTGTAATCGTCGAGTTCCTGACGACGTTGGGGAAAAGCGGAGCACGTGATGTCGTGGAAAATGCTGAAAGCCAAGCAGAAGTCGAAAATTCGAAGGACTGAAGCAGAGTGAGGGTCAGAAGATTTGAGAGTAACGGAAATCGAGCCGCGGTCGACTGTTCTAGAATCGGAGTTGCAAGTGGAGGAAGAGAGAAGGTGAGCTAGATTGACGTCCGCCTCAGAATTTGCTGCCGGAGTGAAAAGGGAATGGGAGGAGGACTAAACTTTAGTGCGTTAGGAGGAGCTGGGAGAGGAACGGCTGTTCGGAGAGGAAAGTCCTTAGTAAAGGGGAGATTGGAATCCAGGGCCGAAGGCATGGGATGACGGATGCCATGTTGGACACCGGGGAAGGGAGAAGATGAGGAGGGAGGAAGAGCGGAAAGCAGATTGTGGTAGGAGGGGTTTGACGGATCTGGGGCCTGAAGCTCGGTGGCTTGGGATATGGAAGCCGAAGACTGTTGAGGAAATGAAGCAGGGGCGAAGGCTGCGTTAAGGACTGAGGAGGCTGCTGAGTCGTCTTGGACGCCAGGGGGTGGGAGAGGGTAAGGGCCGCCTGCTGGCTGAGCTGGGGGTCGTTTACTAGCTGGCCTTCGGGCCGTGGAGACAGCAGCAGGGGCCGAAAGAAAAGAAACCGGGGCCGAAGGCACCAAGCTGGCGGAGCTTGAGCCATGTTGGACGCCGGAGGTAGAGACAGAGGAGAGTGCAGAAATTAGATTAAGCGGAGAAGGGGGGGGCGTGAGCCTGGGGCCTTAGACTCAGCAGCAAGGAGATTAGGGCAGGAGGCTGGGTGCAGTTGTTCAGCAGAGGGATGGATTGCTTGGGGGAAGAGACAGACACGGACATAATCAGGACAAGACAAGACAAGACAGAAGATGCGACAGGCAGAGGCGCGGGCGGCCTCGGGGTCCTCACGTTGGGATGAGTGGCGGCAGCGCGGGTGATGTCATCAGAGGGCGCCGGGGGAAGCTGGGGAGTTGATGTTTCCTTATGTAGACTGCGGTTAAGTACAGGGAAAACAAGCTTTTTTTTTTTGGAAGCGTTTCTTTTAAAATGGACGCCATGTTTTCGAAGTATCCTCTGGAGGCTTGCTACGGTCCGGTTGGAAGTCGCGAGGGATGATCCAGGAGAAGGGGGAACCGATGTGCGTGAAGCGCGGCGGCAGGGACATCCTCGAGAGAAGCGGGGGTTATTTGGAGATTTTGCCGTGGAGGAACGGGGAGGCTGGGTTTGTAATGAGAGAGGGACTACGACGGCGGAACGCAGTCTTCGGCGAGGAGTTGGATCTTGTGAGGACTGGCTGGGAGATGAGCGGCGCTGATGTGGCGCGGCGGCTGAAGGAGGCGATGAGACGGAGGTGAGGGGAGCTGTGGGGGGTGGACTGGACGAGAGAGATAGGAGAGTCTCCTGCGCTGCAAAAAGGTCTTCGTCGGAGCGGCGGATTTGTAGATCCATGAGAAGGGAGCACGGATTCGAGCTAGGCGAAGACAAACCATGCAGAAAACGAACGAGGAAGAGGAGAGAGTGACGTTTGATATTTATGGAGACCGGTTGCTTACGTCAGAATTAGTGAGAATTGCAGCAGCTGTGTCGAATGAGCGCGGCTGCCTTCATTCCTCCCGAACTTTCATTAAAAACTCCATTAAATTACACTGTAGCTGTGACACAGTGGGGACATTTTACTTTTGTTGATACCACTGGTCACCACTAGAGGACCCAAGATATCTTTGCCTTACTGACAGCCGTGTGTTAATGCACTCTCGTATTCATGCCATGGGTGTCTCTGATTGAGAACCCTATATCTAATGCTGGTGTGGTTGTTCGTTGCAGAAACCCGCCGAAAGCTGTATACCAGTAGCTCAGGCACTGAAACCCTCTTACCAAAGAGAATATTTGTCTCCCCTTTCATTGAGCTGACCCCTCACCCCTCAATCAACCCTCGGATACTTTCCATGGTTCGATTCTACACCGGCACTCTAGTTCCTGTAGAGGGAAGAAACTATAAACCAGTGGAAATACGCACAGTCAAACCCTTCCCATTATCACGTAGCCTTTTACATTATTTCACTTAAAATAAGAAACAACTAGAATCAAGGCTAAATTGGGTAGTCATGATAATGGTTATGATTCATTGTTGCAAGATCATTTGCAGGGTGTGACTGGGTCTCAGTCTTCAAGGTGATTATGCCAGGAAAAGTGTGAAGGGCACACTGTTGACTGAAGAATTAATTTAAAATTGAACTGATTTTACACTCACCAATGCTTAACAAAACAAAGTTATTTATTCATGGAATATCACAACAGGAAAATAAAATCCCACTTTTTGAACAGGTTGTAGAGTTCTGTGAATTAGCTGGAAAAAGATTTGATAAATGGGTCCATGCAGGTCAAAGGGGCTGTTGTGTTTGTGGCTGTTTGGAAGTTTTTCAAACCTGTAGGTTAACAGTTACTAGATGTCTGGCAAGCATCATATCTAACAGAAACTCAAGATATTCTCAGATCTGTTCAAATTTGTTCAAAATCAGCCATCTCTTCATCACAAGGAACACAGAGTACACTTTCACCATGGCCTTCAGATTCCTCTATGAGTAGTTCCCATACACAGAGCCAGGAGAAACACTTCAGCGTTTTCACTGAAAATGACACGACTGTGAAAAATGTGTTTATTCTTGGTCAGGGTCTTTTACAATAGTACAAGATACAAAATTGATTTAATCTCTCTTTGGCGCTTGTTTTTAATACATTATAATCTATGGTTCTTTACATTATGAGTGTGTTACTATTTAGTTAAGACAGCTTTCCTGTTTAATATCTCTGCAATCTAACATTGAAGTTCAGAACAGATTCTAATGGATTTTTTTGCTTTTGTTGATGATTCATTCTTCTGATCATTTTGAAAGTGGCACCAAGTTTTGGAATGACTTGTGAGTGCTTTGCCACATTTCCTGGCACTGAGATTCTATTTATTCTTCTGAGGGATCGTAATGTTTTAAATCTGAGAGTTTATAATAAAATGTTTTCAGTCCCACTCTCCAAAAGTACACAACCTCCCAAATCCAGCTGGCCCAGTTGCCAATCAATAAAAGTCCAATTCCATTAAGCCAGGCATGCTGACTGCAGAGAGCAGTATCCTATGGAAATGAAGGGAGTCTGTAATTGGAGAACTTGATGGAGAAGAAGAGTAGCTGCACCATATATTTTCAGTTAAAAAAACAGGTAGGAGAACAACATGCTGCAGACCAAATTTGAAAGATGATACTATACAGTACAGTGCCTTGCAAAAATATTGATACCCTTCCTATCATGTCCCCATTTTGTGGAATTACAACATGATGGATACACTTTTTTTTAAACTTAATATTTTAACCTGAATGCTTAGACTGAAGCACTTCCAGAGTTATTTTTTGTTCAAGGCAAGCAAAAGGGATGAGTAAGTAAGGAACAGACTGCTCAGCCAAGCTGTTGAAGCCAATACCTTGGCTTATTTCAGGAAACAGAGATATGTTGGTTCAATTAGCTACTAAATAACAAACAGCCAAGGTGGGCCAAATTATCTACTGCTCTTTGGAACCTTTCTTATGTTTTTATTCATTTATACCAGTCAGTGATGGATTTCATTATGCAATACATTGTCTTAAACATTGTGGACACTTCAAGTCAACTATTATGGATTCAGTGTCCCTCCTAGGTTACGCCTTAGTGCTTATCTAGTGATAAATATTGTTTTGATGAGTGTTACTTGAGGCCAATGCTCTGAGTACCTAATGAGAAGTCTTGGAAGTGGTCTTTTTACCAGGATTTTGAATGCTAAAGCTGTGTTTGGTGACAAGTCAATGACACATAAGGAATAAAGTAAGCTGGGGTTTCTGAGGAGGCTTGTATGCAGAGTTATCACCAATGAGCCTCTTCCCCTCACTTGCTCTTGAGTCTCCACCTCATGTCTATGACAGTCACTCTTGATGAGAACCCATGTTTTCCTTGCCTCTGGCTATTGCTTTGCAGGTAAAAAATACACTCCTGCCACTTAATTATGCACCAATGCTTTGTTTACACAGTTCAGTCTCTATAATAAATTCTTGATAAAGGCTTCTTCTGTTCTGTGCATTTTTTATTTGTCAAAGATCTAGTCTCCCACGTAATGTTGGTATAGACTCCAACCCCTTGTGCAAGGTTTTACTGTTCTTCAGCAATGATTCATTGAGATTTACCCTGCTTCTGCTACAGTGTACTGGAGTAAAATGTTTACAAGGTATTTTATCATGATTCCTCTCTTTTTGTTTCAAAGGTCTATATTCCATACTATGTCTTCCAAACAATTTGCATACCTTCAGTATAAGAAATAAAAATATTTAACATACGGTATGAACATACAAATTTTACATATTATAGATTGAAAATCCTTCAATGTACATTAGTAAAAGTCAAAATAATCACCTGAATATTCAGCAAAAAAGCTTAAGGTGCACAGAATTTGATCTAAAGATATATGTTCCTCTCTCTTGTGGGTTTTGTCTCATTATTGATTCATGTGTTGTTCTTCTCCCTTTTTGTGTATTTAACAGTAGGAATACTTCACCTGGCCATTCATTTTTATGTACAATTTGCTCATTTCTTCTAGAATATTTGACCAAAATACAGTATGTGCACCCTATATAGGAAGATAGAAAAAGATCTCATGAGGTCATGATTAAGTATTTCAAGAGAATAATTTAAAATTGTTGATTTATAATGCCAGTGTTAACATCTTAAGAATGAGGCCATCTTTTAAAACCATACGAAACAGTTTCCTTTAGGTTTTTGTGAAACTGTTTTATTCTCATGTCTTCGAGAGTGAAGTCCTTAAGCATTTTACAGTAGAATGTTCACTAATTATCACAACTGACATGTCGGGAATTGGGATTGGCCCCTGGCATGTACTGTACAGTACTTGTCAATTCATTTCTATAGAAAACTATTATTGTGTCAACAAGATGATGTATAGTGTGATCCTAACACACACTGTACTGTATAACCAGGTGAAGGTAATAATATTGCCCTCTAGAGCCTTTTGGTGTGTACTGCCCTTACCAATGGGATCATGAGATTGAGATCTTCATGGTACCATTTGTGAGTATACTAAATACTATGTCGAAGTACAAAGATTTTGATGATACAATTGTCTGAGCAAAACAACAAGCTTTTAAATACCCATATATTGTTCTGTACAGGCCAGGTGCTGTATTGACATTGCAAGATGTGTTATATTTGTAGAACATTACAACAGGCATCACCTGTATCCAGGTGTTCAGAGTCTGGCTCATTTATACAGTAGCCTGTTTGTTCAGCACAAGTAAGGTTAACTAAATTTTAGGTTGTTGAATCAACCTGGAGCCCTGCAAATCAAAATGTGGATTCTCTTTAAAGAGTTTTGCCTGAGTTAAGTTTTGATACCAGTTTGAGAAAACTGCGGTTTGCGTAAATCCAGAACGTTGTTTTGTGGAAAATACAACTGGAATTTTTTTCTTAATTAAATGAAAAAAAAAACCCACACAAACAGGCCTTCTAGCAGTGATTTTGAATAATGCAGGGACAATCTGTTTACAACAGTTCAGAAAAAAACAAACTGCAAAGCTAATTTATTCATCCACATTCCTTTGTCTAATACGGTACAAAGCAGGTCAAGCTTCATGATATGAATAAAATGCTTTAGGAGAACAGTAAATGTAGATTAATGTAGATGATTATGTTAAATGAGTGCAAGGATACAAGAATGGTTACAAATGAGAGGAGAGCATTAGACCCATCTCGCTTATTTGGTTGCTGGGGGCTAATTGTTCTGCCAGTTCTTGAAAGATATGAAATTAGCAGCTGCAACAGCATGGCTGGGAAGTTTATGTCCTGAAGAACGTGCTTGTGGGACTGTCTGATTTTTTTAAAAAGTTTAGAATCCCATCTGGGAGAAGGAAGGTTACTGAGATTCTACCATCAGTGAAAATTAAATTAATAAAATCTGAAAATCAAACAAGGACAGGAGAAATAATTATTTAAGATTTTAGATTAGATTCAATTAGATTGCAATTCATTTCAAGGAAATGGGGAGGCTTCTTTGAAGCCTTTCAAAACTGCAAACAGGTAAAACTCAAATCTAGTTGGGTTTTCTGAGAAACATTGATCATATTTAGAAAATCAGATGGCATTTGCAAATGAAACTTCTTGGTCACACAGAATTAAAATCATAACATGAGTAAATAATTTTCCAACTATCAGGGTTGGCTTGGGTCTGTAGCTGGCAGGGGTTCAAAGCACTCACAGTAATGTAGCATTGATATGGGCTCCTGTGGGGCCAGATAAATTAAAAAGCTCTAAAAATGAGTTTCTTTTTTTTTAAATATTCCCCACACTCCTCAAGACTCCCAAGCAAGTCTGGGATTTGTACAGTACAACAGTCTCAAACTGTTCACAAGTGTGCACATTCTGTAGTAATAACCAGAATAGGTTAGAAAGACAGGAACAGTGATATTACTGTAGGATATTAGGAGATGTTTACTCATTGCTTGTACTCGCTTTCACTATTGAAAGCAATTAAATAGAGATTTTCTTACATTTAAACAAATATTGCACACGTACATCCAAAGTGGCACAGTAAAGCTGATTGTTTTGTCTTGAACATTTAAAATTGTGTGGGTCCTAAACATGTGTATACCCTTTAAAGGGCATAAAAGGCCAACTTTAGATCATAATGTATAAATGGAAAAAAATCATTCAGCTCATTTTGATTCTGAAGCCCTAGTCAGAACCTTAGTTTTAAACTGTGGATTTCATACAGTAATTAATCAAGAAATCTGCTCTTGATGTTTTTTCCATGCTTAATATTTGCTTTTCTGGAAATGATCTGGACTTTGTCTCATTTTTAGAAACAGTGAAGCAAATATTGTAGTGAAATAAAAACTTTTTAAAGTTATTCAAACTCTAGGTTTGCCCCATATCCAGGATTTCTAGTCTCATCCTGTTATCAAGTGTTATTTCCACACCAAGGAGTTTTCCACTTGTATATTTTCATTCGCTGCAGTTCTAGAACTCGAGGGGCTTCCCCAGGCAAATAAGAATATTTATTGTAGACATTCTTCTCTACGGTAAATCTATAGTACACATTCAATAATGCATATTTTTCTACAAAGGTTCAATATTGTTTTTGCAGGATTAATATACAGTAGAATGCTTCCTACCTCTGAACTGATTAATTAGTTCAGGAATGTGCCAATTCCCACATTTCCAGCCACTCTATCTTCTAATATTTACTTTAAAGATGCATTGCCATTATATTTCCTGGAACTTGTATGGTGCTTTTAACCTTGAAGAATCTCAATGCACTTTAAATTTACAAGGCAAGTGCAACATTCACCTACTGCAGATAACCTGCGGAAGTCCTTCTGCACCTGCAGTCTCACTACACTGCAAGTCGTTAATGTGAGTGCACCTTTAATGACCCAGTAGTTAGAATCTCAGAATAATTTCTCAACTGGAGGACAGTAGTTGCCACAGAACAATATCTTGAAGTTGCAATATAGGAGATTTGAAATTGAGGACCAGGGGTAGAAGAGCTACAGTAACTACTTGTCCACGAACACCACTTCCAGCAGCAAACTAGTTTTCCTTTGAGGTCTCCCATCTCTGTTTTGACCCAGGCTTGCTTAGTCTTTGATATCTGAAAAGATCAAGCTACAGGGAGGTAAAGCTGCTGCCTGCAGCATAATACTGTACTTGTTTACCAGCTGTGGTTTTCATGACACATTATAGTGATTGTAGTACTGTAGTAGTGCAGTGGTGCAAAGTTGTGCTACCCATTTAATCACAAACACCTTGGAAATCTGCCATCTGGAAATATTCATCTAATCCTTACATTATACAACACTGATAATTCATCTTTATAATAATGCCACTGTACTGGGAATGGGACATTCTTTGTGATAAGTTTAGAGTATGTGGAGATGTTTTTTTTATTATTTCTTCTGCAATATCTTCAGTTGAGGCAGAAAAAGCTTTTGAAAGGGCTACTTTTGAGGTGATGTGGCCCAGGATCTCCATAAGCCATACAGACAGCTATCATCTGACCAACTCTGTAATATTATATTGTCACCAGTGACTATGTGAACTGCAAAAACATAACTTGGGTGTCATTATTGTATTACAGATGCATCACGGAAAACAAACAGGTAAAACAAACAATGGTAATGTATTTTATTACCGAAAGCTCTAAATCATAAAGTTATTTTTAAGGGTCTACCATCTGCTTGTACAGCAAATCTGCTGTCTTGCATGAAGCAATAAGGGGTGTCTGAGATTTTCTACAGTAGAAAGTTCATCTGATCTGTTAAATATGATGCCAACATTGTCAGGCATAAGATGCTGGAAATAATGTAGGGATAATTTCCATCTACAAACTTATACTGAAATACTTTTTAGATATAAATACTCCTTTAATTGTATGAGTAAATACAAAGATACATTGCATTCTGTAGAGAATGTTTCCACTGGTTCATGCTCTGTTCTCTTTACTCAGATAAAGAAATAACAATATAAATCCAAGACTTTAAGGCTAAAGAAGTGAAGAAAATATTGCAGGTTAAAATGTAATAGGCTTTAGGAAGTGCAAAAAGGTACATTTTCTCACCATTTTGAAATCTCTCATTTGGCTTTTTCCAATGGTCAGGTTTTGCCGAGAAGAAAGCTTGTAAAATATGAAAATATGAACACATTCTGCTTTTCACAAAAGAGTACTGTATAATTTAAAAAGTGCTTTACTGTTCTCTTCATCACAGAAGTACATTTTGGTCCATTCTTTTTGCAAAAAAAAGTATTTTTTTTTAAAAGAAATTTTAAAGAAATCTGGGGTGGAAGCCTTTTTACTTGAATGTCCAGATTTAAAGGTTTCTGAAGGATCATTAGTGCCAGTAGTACAGCAAGAATGAGACTATCCTGGCTTGCTTGAAGAATTGAGTTTTGTCACCTTATCCAATTACCCATGACTGCATTTGAAAACTAAGCAAAAATAAAGCTGAATGCGATAACAGAAATTGCAGTCTTACATTTTGCCCAAATTGGATAAAATTGTATGCATAATGTACATAGGCCTCTATTTTCACACTCACACAGATGTGTAACACTGTAATCACATGGTCACTCTACCATTGAAATCACATTCCATGCATTATTACATACTGTACTGTAGATTCATCATTTGAGGAATACAGATGTTATACTTTTTTGATTTAAGCTGACAATCTTCTGTATCTTTCTGATGTTTCTAGCTCTGATCCCCCATTTTATAACTGTTAGATAACTTTGGTAGACTCAAGATTTATTGGTCAAGTAAATCCTAAACCTTTAGTCCATCATCCAGAACATCTCATATTTTCCTCAACATTCCTACTGTATGCATTAATTTTCCTCAGGTTTTACTTATTTATACAGTATATGAAGATTGTCCCTAACTTAATAAGAGAATATGTCATCCCTAAGTCATAGCAGATTTAATTAGATGTTTTTTTACATATCACACTGCTTGATAAGATCTCCATTGTACTGTAAATGTACATACAGGTATATTTTGACATCCTTATATTAATGCCATGTTAGTAAAAAACTAATTTGCTGTATCCATGCTATGTATGGATATTTAATTAATCATATTAACAAGAAAGATGGTATCATTTCTTAATTGTTTTTCAGAAACATTGTTATTTTTTGTTACTTTATATTGTAATTTTGATAGACAAAGTAAAACTATGGGTGTAAATTAAGTAATCAAGATCATTTTGCTCTTGTTTAACAGGCTGTGTTCTTCATGTTTAAAAGCAGAGAAGTGTTAGACTGCACTGCTAAAGACTGCACAATATGTAAGAACATACAGTAAGACAGTTAACAAGCCAGAGAAAGCTATTCAGCCCATTTAGCCAGTTTAGTAGTTACTGTAGTAGTTAATTGATCTCATCCATCCATTCCAAGCCAGGGTATCAGCTTCAATAACATAGATGGGTAGCTTTCTTAATACTAACACAACCCTTAATGATTGCAATCATTCCAATGTACAGCATAACAACATATACTTTTACTGTATAAAGTTAAAATGAAAATATCTCTAATTGAGTTTGGACCTTTCAAGATTTCTACTTTCAGCAAGCAGATAACACACTTTAATTTACAAACTCAATTTTGCTGTCATGTCATATTTTTAATTCCACCATTTGAGTTAATTTTCTGTTAATTTATTTGCATATGGTAATGTGGTTTGCATGTGGTAATGGGCTTCTAGACCACTAGGCTATCTTTTCAAAAAGTGTGTATACTGGACTGGAGAAACAGCCATCACTGTGGAACCAGACAACAGAGACTGTCAATGTTTTTCTCATTTGAAGTGCATGAAGGTATCATCTACTTGTATTCACTCTGTTAAACTAAAGAAAAAACTGCCACATTTTCAACCACTGCTCTTAATCTTCAGTGTTATCTCCACAGATAATGATTCATTTCACATAGTTGGGTGTGGGTCTTAAAGAGCCACCGTTACTCCTGTGAGACAGAAGATTAATGCTTGGACTTTTATTTGGATGGGTTTTTGAAGAACGTCTAATGTATTCTGCTCAAATAGATACAGCAATGAGGAGTATCTCCGAGAGAGTTAGCTTCAGTTTGTCTAGTAATTTACTCCAGACACTCATGGTTCTTTTTTAGATTTGAAATAGGCACATTACATGTCTTCCATATCAATAGATGTTCTCAGATTATTCTTTCATTCGTTTAGATTATTCAGGTTATTATTTTAATTTGTTTACAGTAATTTTATCAATTTCCCTTATCTCCTTTTGAAATACTACAAGGACAACCCACATGGTGCAGAACTATTTTTTAATAGTTTGTGGTGAGGAACTATCCTATTTAGACAAACACTCTCAAAACATATATATATACAGTATATACTGTACAGTAATGGTGCCCATAACATTTCTAGACAAAGAGTATGCAAGGTATTGTATACAGTAAGTGGCTAGTTTCATACGATTTACTGTAGCCTACAAGAGATAAAATACATTCAGTGTGTTTCTTGTTCTTCACAGAAATTTCAGTAGATCATTCAAGAATTAGAACTTTTGGAATATAAAACTGCTTCCAAATTTCCCGAGAAATTTATTTCTCTGCAGTATTCAAGTGTTAACAGGTTTGTGTAAAACCTTAAAAAAAATGCTCCATTAATTTTGCTCCCAGAAGTCAAACTGATTAAACATCAGGAGAGCAGACAACTTGCCCTGCAGGAAAATCCATAGGTCTACATTGCAGTGATATAAGGTAAAAAAGAGGAACAATGTCATTCATAATTAGTTTCTGGAATGAGCAAAGACCTCCACATCAAACTAAAAAAAATCTGCTAGATTGTGAATGACTATTTTTTTCATTGAAGAAACATTTCCTTTAAGGATTTTGATGGAAAATGGGTTTGGCACACCATGTCTTCTGGGGTTCATGAATCTTTCACAGCACGTTTTTTTATTCTTTAGGTACTTATATTAAAACAAATTGGCCTTTAAGGTTTCATACAGTTCTGTAAACAACACTTGGCATTTTCAGCAATGGAGCAAATAGTCCTGTTTCATATGGAAATTGGATAAGACAACTAAAATGAGCATTTATTATGGGCCCTTCAAGTATACTGGGGTTGAAAGGGGACTGCAAATAAATTTAACATTTCATTTTTTTATTGAAATCTGGAGATGAGATTAATTTAAATGTGAAAAGCAAATATGGGAAAGAGAGATTATTCTGACAAACTACCATATCAGTTATGTTCGACTACAGGCAAATGCCTATTAATTGTTTCTGATTCTTATAATTGGTTATTTAGGCATCACTGCTGTATGTCTGGAATCAAACTTGAAACTATTATACAGTATATGCAATCCAGTTGCCTGCAGAATCTTTGCAATATGTTTGTAGTATCTCTTACCGTACATGCTGCTGTAAGTACTGTACCTGGTATTGTGTACAGTTATGTGGTTTTGTTTCTATGCTGTGGCCCTCACATGTTGTAAATAGTGAAATAATACCATTCATGAGTACTAAACACATCTCCTCTAAAGAATTAATTCTATGAAATAATATTGTTTTGATTTCTAGTCTTTGTGCCTTTTATCTCTATCTCTCATTTGGTGTGTTTTTGTACTACCATGATGACTTTCCTAAAATGTTGTGAGAGTTTTGCTTTTTAAAAACATGTTTTGGAAGAACATAACCTAAGGGACTGTTATCCATGTACAATTGTTCATTATTGTTAAATAAGTACTTTGCATATCTGTGTCTGGGGTACAGGGTTGGACACACTGATGAATATTTTGAAGCCAAAATTATTTTGTGGAGGGAATTTCCAGTACAGAAAACCTTAAATCTTGTCTTTCTTGGCAACCAGCTTTTATCTTTTTATAACATTTGTCTTTATCTTTGGAGACCTGTTTATGTAGTGTCATATCAGCAAACAAGATTTGCCAAATCAACAAAGTTAAAAAAAAGAAAATGGCTCAGAACATACAGGCTCAGATTTACACTAAAATGTCTTGCCAAGCACTTCATCTCTGAAATCATATTACACATGCTTATTTTTCTCACACTTAAAGTTTATCAAGAAAGTAATCCTCAAACTAACTCCTGTTGACCTTCTTTAACATTTAAACACATTTTTAAGAAGAAAAATCCTTTTTAATTCCTTGGTGATGATGTCTTTCAATAGGGATGCTATTAAGTGATTTCAATTCACTCTTAACAAAAGCAATCATGGAATACATCACATCAATCAGTGATGAAACAAGACTGACAAGAAATTTTACTCTCTATTAATGTGTAAATTACACAGATAATCCCTAAAAGGATCAATCTCCTTTGTTGACAAAATTACATTTCAGATCTGCATTTCTTTACTAATCAGTTGTCCTTGTTCTAAGGAAATTTTATCAAAACAAGTAGAAAACTCATATTTTTAACTTCCAAAACATGAAATTACTGTACTGTCAAAAGAGATTTTCTTCAGTAGAATTCAAGTTAATGAAATATCACTTAGGTTCAAAAGCAAAAATAAGTACTAACAAGCTCCTTGAAGTTGGCCCCCCTAAAGACAACACAAACGATTAAACCTACCTCATTTGTTAGTGCTACATTTGTGCCATTAAAAAGTAACTTCCCAGCTTCTTTCTTTCCTGAGATATTTTAAAAAATGGACACAGCTACAAAATATTGAGACATGCTAGTTAAAGCCTCTTTGTAAGAACATGCAGTTGCTTGCTAGTTAGCCTTTTAAGACTACATCCGCAACTCTTCTGATAAGGGTATGATATTGGTGACAATTATAATTTTCCTATTCACACAAACGCACAGAAGATACTGGTATTAAAAACAAAATCAACCGCCAACCGCCACCCCCCACCCGGGCTAACATAGAAACAAAATTGCAGAATTGTTACTCTTGCACCAGTAACAGAGCACTTGAACTTGGCAGATGGGGTCACTAGAGGTCAAAGTCACCGTGCATAGTCACGTGATCACTGAAAAAAGGGCACTATATCTCGGGTATAAAAGCAGCACAAATGTTACTTTCAATGGCACAAACCAGCACAAACGCAGCACTTACGAATGAGACTGGTCCGGTTCCCCTACGACGTTGTAGGGGGCTGGGCAAGGTCACCCCCAGAAAAAGAAGACATTACATCTCAGGACCGAAAGCAACTTGGAAGTTACTTTCAATGGCACAAACCGGCGCAAACGTAGCACTAACGATTGAGACCGGTTTGGTTCCCCTATGACGTTGTAGGGGGGCTGAGTGACGTCACACCCCCCAAAAAGAAGGCACTACTGTATATCCTGGGAAGGAAAGAAGCTGGGAAGTCACTCTGAATGGCACAAACTGGCACAAACGTAGCACTAACGAATGAGACCGGTTTGGTTTCCCCACAACGTTGTAGAGGGGCTGAGTGATGTCATGACCTCGAAAAAATAAGGCACTATGTCTCGGAAATGAAAGCAGCACAAATGCTACTTTCAAAGGCACAACGTAGCACTAACGAATGAGGTGGGTTTCATCGTTTGTGTTGTCTGTAGGGGGGCCAACTTCACAGAGCTCGTCGGTACTTATTTTTGCTTTTGAACCTAAGTGATACAGTATTTCATTAACTTGAATTCCACTGAAGTAAAATGTAATCCATGTAGCTTTTTATGTCACTATTTCTGTTATTTAAAAATTTAGCTAATACTTTAAAGTATCTCTTATCCTCTCCTGTGCATTTGGAAATGTGAGATGTGTACAGTGGAATTTGCTTGATTTAATAATACAACTGATCATTTAAAGAGCTTGTAGGGTACAGTAGTACTTGTTACATAAATGTAATATACTGATTCAATAATCTGTGTAGATCAACCAGATACAGTGTGTTCTCAGATTTCCAATATGTTCCCAAGCTGTTGAGAGTTCTTTCAGGAAACAGCTCAATGAGATCTTTTGAGTCATTTTCTGTAGATACTAGCAGCAGAATGAGATAGATGGGCCAAATATCCTCTTTTGAACCTTTATGTTCTTGATTGCTGTTGAATGAATACCTGTATATACTGTAATTAGCTTTCTAGTAGCATTTAACACCTACTTTCCTGTCTGGCATTGCCGGTCCCAACACTTTATTTTGATATTAGCATAATATTTATTATGGGTCCACCTTTAACCAGAATTCAAATGAATCAATAAACAAATTCATTTTCCAAATATTGAGGTAGAGTTTGGCATCACAAACAGCAAATGGGAGCAGACTAAGCTCATTTTTTATTATTCCAGCTAAGCCTAGCCTGCAAATCAGCAACACACTTTTAAATGATTTCTGAATGGAGACTTGAAAAGTGAAAGAGTTGATAACAGCAACTCTTTTTCAGTTTTTATTATGATTTCATAATGAAAATGATGTATTCTTTTCTTTCTGGCAAGGATTTCACTTTACCCAGACTTCAGATGTTATATATAATTTGCCTAGCTGTTTCATTTCTAAATTTAGCACATTTACAAACCTGAGTGGGTACACACCTTGAGCCCACCACATCTTTTAACTGGGCAAGAGATGGCAGAAAGCAATAAAAGGTCTATTTTTGAATGGCTTCTTCAAAGGGCTTCTCTGAAGAATAAAATGGAACAAAATTAGAAAACTGATACGGAAAGAATTTGATTTTTAATGTAGAAATATTTATCACAGTAAAATAGTATATAATGAAAGCTTTTCTGGTCAGTCTTGACTTTGTTGAATACCATTGATCCATCCACACTTTATATACACATTTTGCCTTCTTGAAAGGCACTATGCCTCACATCTCCACATTACTTGTCCAACCATCCATTTTCTAACCACTTGTTGAGTTGAGGTAATAGTGAGCAAGCTGGGGTCAAAGAACCAACAAAGCAAAACTAGGGAAACTTAGAAACAAAAGCTCTAGGGGCTCAGTGTCTAAATTCAGTGCACCCGGAACAGGCATGGTCTTAACCCAACTCCAGGTGATTAATATCTGCAGCAACTGGCATAGGGACACAGACTGATGGTGATGTAACCGGCTACCGTGACACAGTTGCAGTAGCTCATCCCACAGAGCAGTAGCTAGGGCGAGCATGACATTTCCTTAGTATATTTCATATCAAATTCCTAAGCAATCTACTCTATAAAAACTTAAATACTGATCATCATGACTTAATCAACAATATTTCACCAGTGCGAGTTACAGTACCTTCATTTGATGTCTAATTCTATTTTAATTACTTTAATCTAAGAATCAAACTTAGATCAAAAGCAAACATTTGGAATGGTCAAATAGTAACTACACTGCGTTTTGTTTGCATAAGAAGGAGCCTTATATGTATTAAAAAATTCTGCAGATTACTGATCTTGATCTTCAGAAGATGGAGCATATTGTTCACAACCTTAATCCCCATTTGCATTAATGTTTAAATCGTAATTATTGTTTTATTGAAGATGCTTACTGCAATTTTTCTGAAGAGCAAAGCTTTTCACCTTTAGCAAAGCACCTTTGGTATTATGAAAAAATGTGTTTTTAATTAAAAAAAAATAATGTTTTGAGCTTAGCATGCACAATATGTAGGGTCTTATATTCAAAGCACTTAGTTGCTCAAATCCCCATTGCTTTCTCAAAGGAATTAAGCATTTTGAATAAAATCACTGTAGTCAATTACACAGACTTTGTTAATTTTGCTGGAGAACTATTCAGAACCAAGCACACACTTCAGCATTTCTTGAAATTATGTTTGGGGTCTTTACCTTTCAGTATGAAATTATGATTTTCCAAAATGGCATAGAATAAAAGACTATAAAATTCTGCAGTGATATTGAGTGTTGAACCACAAACAGGACCAGCATAAATATTTTTATAAGATCCACCATTTTAATAATTTGAGACTTTGTTTCCTTTTTCTCTTACTACTTTAAATTATTTCCAGTTGTTGTATAGTAAAATTGTCAATAAAGTTAGATCTTGTTTTAAAGTTAGATTATTTTATTATTATTTTATTCCTTGTGTAAAGAATATATTACAAATTCTGCACCCAGAAATAACATTCCCATAAGAGACATAAGCATTATATGTAATTTTACAGTTTACTGTAATTTTCTTTTTTGGAAAATAATAGACACAGAACAAAGCACTTTAAATGCACTCCAAAATCAGTTCCAAATGTCATCCTCAGTGCTTGAAATAAAGTACAGAAAGAGACAGGTTTAAAAGCTTAAAAGCTAGTTAGAATTAAAATTGTTAATACATTCAAGTAATAGTGTGTCTCAAGTTCATTGATTTACTGCTTAATAATTGTAAATTGAATTTAATCCACACTGCACACAGTATTTGTACTTTAATATAATTTTATATTTCTATTTTGTTACCACACATTTAACATTTGAAGTTGAACCAAACAATTGGTTACCAAACAAGTAATATTTAAAATATACTCCCCATTTATATATAAACTTTCCCCAAAGTAATTCAAATATTTTTATTTTGTATTTCTCATAAGTGATATGTTTTACTATAGAATATTTATCCAGACTTTTAAGTTTGTAATTTATGTTCAAGGCAGCACTCCAGAAGCAGAGCTTTATGACAAAACCTTAATCTTTCTTTAGATTCAGATGTACAGAAAATGAAAGCTAAAGAATGAAACACACTGTTTGTCCCTGAGATGTGAAATAAGAGTATACAGTATGTGCAAGTATTTTAAAATTTTTGTCTTTATGTCCCAGTCTTAGCACTTGGATACATGGCACACGTTTTTTGTAATTCTGCAGAGTGTTGTTCAGTAATAGACCATGTCTTTTCCACAGCCCAAGCTCACCAAAAGCATTAAAATAGCTGTAGAATTCTGAGAATAAATTGTATGTGATTATTCAGGACAATGTGAAGCTGATATGCTTTCACGTCTTCAAAATTGTGGTGCTGTGAGCAACAGCTCTCATGTATGAGACCAGTTTTTAATGATATTAGTATCACTGTAATGGTGGAATAGACTGAATGTTATTCATTCTAAAATCCTTGCTTTTATTCACCAGTGTTTAGCATCAGAATTTTATGAACTCTACACTGTCGCTGTCCATTTTAAGCAAGATGTTTTTGAGGTCTAGCTATTTCTGAATAATTCTGAATAATAAACTGAATCAAGGCTAATGTTTGAGTAGATTTCACTGGCATCAATTACAGAAATACAGGATTGGTTTTGTTCCATATTATGAATCAGACTTTAGGTCTCTAGCCTCAGAAATGAGAGGTTAGAAGGCATTTAGGACTTCCAAAAAGGTATGTACAGTACAACTGGGATTGCATGAAAGAATTACACTATATTACCTTACTTTTAATTCAACAGCCAAATCATGTTTTTTTCAGTCAGCCGGAAGGTAGCAAAACCTGACCAGAATACGAAATTGCCCCAAGGAGCACTTTGCACACAGAATCAAATACTGACATCATTTTAGAGTAAGAAGAGTGTTTGGCTCAGTGTCCAAGATGTTACAGGCACATTGATTAACCCAAAATACACTGACATTAAAGCTTGAAAATGATTACATTGTTTTCTAGGTTTTAAGAACTTGGGGGATTACAAATAAGAATGTACACAAGGCTTTCTGAAATAAAAATAAAGAAACATGTCTTGTTAACAGGTGTCTGCACCTAAAATAAAATGATTCTTACAAACTACAAAAGGGAGGTTTGCTTGGCCTAAATAGTGACCCCTTTGCATCAGCTGAACTGCAGCATCAATATTAATTCTTTGGAAAGAGTCCTTTACATAGACCTCTAACTGCCAACGGACCGACTTGAGTTTTGTATTAATACAGAAAACTAAGGAAACCTGTATGATTTAAGATGGTGGAAAAGCAACAGGTTTTCCGGGATGGTTAACCCAAAATGGATTGACAGTGGGTGGCACAGTAGTTAGCATTGCTGTCTCACAGCACTGGAGCTTTCGGTTCAATTTGAGACCTGAGGAGCTTTCTGCATGGAGTCAATTAAAGTTGACCACTTCAGGCCACTGTGGAAAATGGGGCACCAGAGCCACTCTGCTCAGGGGCAGGTAATGTTGGGTGTTGTAACGGGAGCCGGTCCTGCCTCCCGTGAAGTGCGTAGTTTAGGACCCTGTGCAGACGGTATAATCCAGAAGTGACTGGAGAAGGGCTACAGGGAAAGCACGGTGAGGAACGGAAGGGATGGCGAACAGGGGGCGGTGCCGACAGTGATCCAGGTGCAAGGGGGAGCGCTTGCAAACAAGTCTAAAACAGCCCAAAGGGGGAAATCAGGGTGCAGTCCAAAATCCAAAACCAGGTAATCCATCCAAGACAAGTTCCCCCTTCCTGGGGAAAACTTGGGGAAAACACAAAGGTTAAAAGGATAATGAGGCCAGGCGCCTCGAGCCCCGGACTCTGGTCAGGACACTGTTCGGAAGCCTATGACTTCAAGCCGCGGACGTAGAGCAACTTGATGCTAGTTGCTCTACCAGTTGCTCCGTCTTCCAATGCAGAGCCCTAAGCTTCAGAGGCATGAGGTTTAAATAATAACAGTGAATCCAGGGACAGGTGTACGTGATAATGAAACTAAAACACAAAAGGGTCGGAGCGCCCTCTAGAGGAGGGATGACAATTGTGACAGGTGTTCTGCTACTGTACCTTCCTCACTGGCTTCAGAGTGGGTCTGAACTCCATTGAGCTATTATATTCAGTCCTGCTACAATCAGCAACAAAAGTTAAACAATTAAGGCAGATTGGCCTTTTGTTAGAATTTTTTAGAAAGTCTAGTTTGCACATGAATTTAATATTAATGTTTTTTTCTAACCTGAATATTGATGCTTTCTATAGCATTTATCATGGTAAAAGTTACTTTTTATATAAATACATCTCAGATATATCTTTTTGAAGCAAACTTTGTACCCACTTGCCCTCTGATCTGCTGTTTACTCCACAGCTGCAAAAATGTTTAAAAATAGTCAATATGACTTATTTGTTGTGTTTCGTCATTAAGCCACAGCACAGATTTGACTAAATTATTTACAATTGCTAAAACTTTTACATACAGTTCAACACTGACAAAATGGTTTTCATAAACAACGGTTAATTGCTGTTTTAAGCAGTTTGGACTCAGAGGTCTCTTAAAAGCACAAAAGAGTAAAGGTAGAAAAAAATTGAAAGGATGCTTTTGTCCATTTAACTTGGTTTCAGATTCAGTGGTAGAGTGTGACAGAGAAGCGGCCATAGTTCTTCATCTGATTTTGTTCTGACAACATGATGGAATACTAGGGTGTTCTGTAACTAAACTTGGGTTCAAGTCAAAGCACATCTTCAGGATATTTTATTAGAGATGACTACCAATTAGAGAAAGCTGCAATGTATGTTGAAACACTTGGAATGTTTAATCAAACCTTTTTCAGCCTTGTGATCAAGCATGCAACTAATTTGGGGAGACTTAAATGATGATCATGCAACCTTTTCAAATAATCATGTTCATTGTGATGAAAACAGATTTCTTTCTTTTTTAATGATGTGTTCATGTAGAATATTTTAGAATGTTGGTTGGTAACAATCGCAAAACAGGAATTCTTTGGAAAATATTGGCCAGGAGGTCATGAAAAAATGACATCATGCAGCTGTAGATATGCTACAGAAATTCAATGTAATCTGAATAGAAAATACATTCAAATTAAAAAGTAATGAACATGATTAGATAGAAGTGCTCTTAACTCATAAAAATAGCATTTTAATAGCAACTCAAAACCATTTCCACAGTATTAAACCACCTGCATCTGCATATTAAAAATATCTCCTCTCCTGCCTTATTTAAAGTTTTTCTTTCGATCAGAACAAAACATAATATCTTGTAAACTCTTGAGAAATGTCTGATTCAAAAAAAGAAACCAATTAAAACAAATTCTAAGGGAAATGTTATGCAAGGGGATAATTTTGAATATTCTGAATATCACAGTGGGTAGAATTAAGTAACCAAAACAGAGGGCAAAGTGAACATAGGAAATTTAAAGCTGTAGTTTTTCAGTATCTGACTTTAAATTCTTTATTGTTTTGACACATTCCTCTTATGAGTTCAGTGTGTCTGTGTTGCACAGTATTACGACCTGTAGTAAATTATCTGTAATTCCCATCTTAGATTTAAAGATTTTCCTGAGCAATTGACATAACTTCTTTTACGTGTATGTGTATCCATAAGCAATCAAGGGATGCTGAAGGTTTTCTGTGAATTCTACCTGCACCTAAGACTTAAATCTGACTGGTTGCTGCAAGGTAGTATGAAATATGAAATAACTAGGGTTATTTCATGGTAACTATGCAGGCATGAATTACTGAATATGTCATATAATGTGTTACATTGTGACTTCACAATGTCTAAATTATACATAGAGAACCTTTATTATAATAATATAATTAGATGTTTGTGCATCCACTAATTTATTTTACTAAGAAAACCAAATATCAGATAAAAAGGAATTAAAGAAGTCAAAGGGTCACTCAGGTAAATATTCCAGCAGCTGTCAGTCTTTTGGAGTCAGATACAGAAATAAGAGACTCCATAATGCACTCAATACTTTCATACTCTGCAAAACATATTACCTCTAAAATATGTGACCCATGACATGTGTTTCCATTTTCCTTCTGAATTATAAGAGGAATGCGTTTTTCATTGTGGCTGTTAGGCTAGATTTGGCAGAGGTACAGTACAGTAGGGAATGTCCGTGCTTCACATATATAATGACATAAGGTCCTAATTGTAAAAATGCATGTGTGTGATGTTTCATGTTCGTTACTGTTAAGAGAAGAAAGGCTTTGAAACAGAGATTTCACAATATTACTCAACAATAAGGTCAAAGAGTAGGGATAGTATATCATAATATCATGAGAGATTTGGAACAGACTAACAGTCATTTGCCCTTCAAGCCTCTGTGGAGCCATTCTTAATTCTTCACTGTTCAGTGTGCTGCCTACCCTCCCATGCCCCAGCAGTGAAGGTCTGAATCTTACAATAACTCATGGAAGCTGTGCTCATTTGATTGGAACTTACTGACTTAATAATCTTATATATTTTTTTGTTCTCTGAATCCACCCTCATCTAATTAAAAGGTGAATGTGACCATAAACATGATACCTTCTAGATGCCTGCAGGGACAGAGAGGCACTATATGCTCATCCTGGAAAAAGTTAAAGGAAAAGGAAAACTTCGCAAATGCTGCAGAATTTTAAGGAAGTCCCTTACTATCAAGTTTCTATCAAACCAAACCCTCAAGTCTTATTACACGAAATCCTAAATAACTTCATTACACAGAAAACAAGCATCAAGTCTACACACATCCACACTATTGTATTTTATATACTTATGAAGACCTCTCAGTGAATCATTCTATATTTGTTTATTATTCTATTATATTTGTCAAAATGAAACCAGCTAATAGTTTCAGCAATTTCAAAGATCACTTCATTTGGCTTACTGTATAAGTCTTTTGTCTTTACTAGTTTGACCATATTTGAACTTAGATTATTGAAACAAAATAGAAAAAAACATTGGCTTTAACACAGATCCTAATCTAATAAGATTCCACTAATGACAGTACTGCAATTTGAGCATTCACTGCTTACCTGTAAACTCTGTTTTCTATACATTCATCGGATCTTAGTCAAAAGACATATCTTAAATATCTTAAAATGTGCAAGAATAAATCTTTCATAATGTATTTTATTAAAATCCTTCTGAATGTCTTCATATACTGTGTCATATCATACAACCACTCTGTATACAATACTGCTGTTCTGCTGTTTCTTGTTCAAAGGACTTAATAGTTCTCATTATTGATTCCATGTGACTTCACATGTATAGTACGTCTTATTGTTCTTTAATAACTGGTTTGCTTTTATCAACCTTCATAATAATTGGATGCTAAATTTGCAATTTTCCATTCTATAGATGATATTCCTGTCTTGGATAGTGTGAGTATGGAGCCCGGGCGGGCCATCAGTAGGAAAAAAAGTTATATAGAGGGAACGATTTACAATTTTCGAGTGTATGCGAGTGTATTGACGGCCTATAGATAATTTCTCATTAAGTAAATGTCATTAAGTATTTTTTCAGAATGCCCCCAGATCCTGAAAATCTGTTTTAAGTTCTTCCGGTACCTGTAAAACTTCTGCTTCTTTGATATAAGAGGGTGATTCTCTTGAGCCTTTTGTCTGAGCTGGAGAGAATGGATGGTATAAAGTGATAAGTAGTAAAAAAATCACTCATCTGGGAATCTGGACCAAGGTCAGTAAACAATAAAATAAACAGCTCTAACACCCAATTATTTGGTGATGGCAAATCAATAAAATGCAAATGTGTGAGATATGTATTGATGTTAAAGATCCCAGAAAATAACATAGAGACAGAAGTTCTCATGTTTGAGTTAAATCATTAAAATGTGTCCACAGTAAGAATTGAAGCCAATAAACTTGTATTTTCTGTACTTTAAAAACATTCCTCCTCATATTTTCTCTTTTCCATTGCTTTTAATTTTCAGTCTGGTCTCCTGCTCTAGGAACTTCTAGATAGAAATCAGCTGTAATTCTGCATTTAATTGCTTTCCAAATGATTTTATCCGTCTGCCATTTTTTGCTCTTTTGAAGACTTTTTTTCTGACTGTGAAAAAACACTCTTGAAATTTTGGTGAAAACACGTTATCAATAATTAAATATTCAAAATCAAATTAATGTATGTTTGATGATAACTTAATTATGTATTTCAATTTCAATTAGAACAGCCATTAGAATTCCAGCTTTCTCATGCTAAGAAAAAGTTAAATGTATCATGTACAGATGCAGTCATTCAAAATGCGCGGTAAAACCCCGTACTGTGCAAAATTATTTGCAGTTATACCGCAGTACGTGATTGGCTGGCCAAAATGACCAGCGGCACTCATGGTGCATTGGTTGTTAGTGAAACAATTGCTTTGTTTAATCTCTTTACTGTGCATGTTTAAATCTGCTTAATATTGAATATTAATGTGGAATTTTACAACTAAAGGGACATTTTAGTAACTGAGCATAAAAAGAAGAGGAGCATAACATGTCTGAAGGTCATAAACGAGATTAATTTAGGAATATAAACATAGTATGTAAACTGTATATGGCTGGTATTGGTAGTTTAAATAAAAAATACACGGCAGTATTCCGCTTTCTTCCTAAACATTTTAAGCATCAAAGTCTTTCATTAGGTTACATACTGTGGTTATTTTGGAAAAGTTTTTATGTGCTCCTCCTGACTATATTAAGTTTATATACTTCATAAAAAGTTATAATGTTTTAACCATTTCTATGAATACTTGCGCTCGTTATCACATTTTTAGAATTTGATTAATAGGGAATATAATATGGAGTCGTGTATCTAAAGAAATGAATAACTATATAATTATATTCATATAGTTCAAATTATTACAGTAGTACACTTTCTTTGTAAACATCTGCATCAGTTTGACTCATTCACCCATGATTACTTAAAAACATTTTGCCTGCCTTTTCCAGCTATAGCTTAAGTTGTCAAGCAGTGTGTTGGTGTAATGGCTTTGGCGTGTGAATAAAAATGTATTAGAAAAACTAAAACAGTAAATATTATCCACACTATATTGAATTTGTTGGCACCTGTATTTCTAAATATCACAACACGCTCAAAGTTAAGTGATTTATTAATAACAACTAATCATTTCAAACTGCTTGTATTTTAAAATTGTATTTTGTTCGGGGTGATTTGTCACTGTTTTCACAATCTTCAATTTATTAAACGTCTATTTTTGAGACACGGTGTTCCAGACCTCTATTTAATATCTGAAACTCACTCTGTATTCTATGTTTTAACCTTTTCTGTGAATACTTACGCTCGTTATCACACTAAAAACTTCATACTTTTAGAATCCGCTGAATAGGAAATATAATATGGAATCTCTTATCAAAAGAAATTAATAACAATATTAATTAAATTATCTAAATATATGTATTTATAAAGCTGTAATCCACTTTCTTTGTAAACATGTTTTGTTTTGCAACTGTATAAAAGATGTGTGTACATCTTTTGATCTTGTATTAAGTCATTTAGTACTGGAACTTTGTTGTCTGACTTGCTACTTAAGTTGTTTAGTCAGAATAGTAATGAAAAAATGCCAGGATTTCTTTTATTTCATTGCACTGCTATAAATGTGCAGTTTACTGGCCAGCTATCCTTGTGATTGCAGGATTATCTTCATATTAGCATAAGTATCTTTCTGATAATGGATGTGCTTGACATGTCCATCCATTCATTATAATGTCCATGAAAGTTCCTTGATGACATAACAACCTATCAGAGACAATATCTGCCATGCCCAGGAAAGCAAGCACCAGTCTCACTGATGGCACTGCAAGCCAGGAGAGGAGATTATGTTTTACAGCAAGCAGAGAAAAGCATTTAATCCTTAAGAAATTAGACTAAGAATGCGTTTCTGGATGTGGAATCCCAGTCACAGCCAGAGTCCTCACAATAATGTAGCATTTCAATAATTAAGTGCTTTTGGCTGTTATTGGCATGTTGCTACAGTATTTAATTGGCATTTTTGTTATACAAGAAAACAATAAATTCATAACAGAAAGCAGCTCTGTGCCGATACATAACTGCAATATTTTTTTAAGTTGTAGAGAGCCAATGACAGTAAACCTTGCAGCCTGTAGAATTGAGCTCAAATGTTGGTTTATTCCTTTGCCCAATTTGTTTTTTAAGAACCTGTCTGGTAGTGCAGTACTTGTCTTTCTCTTTACAAACTAATCTTCAATCTTCTCTAGTCCTGCTGTTTCAATAACTGCTGAAAACTTAACTGTCTTAATTCATCAGAATATCCTAATATCATAATGTTTGTTCTTTGTCTGTTATATTATTATTATTAGCGATTTGAAGCCAAGCAATCTAATTATCAGCAGAACAACTAAAGAATTACATATTTTAATTGCTGAACATAATGAACTTATATAATTAAAAAATCTGCTTCTTAGAAGATTGCAGTGCCTGTGGCATTTAATCGCTAGCTTTTAAAAGTGCTTCTGTAGTTAGACCATAAGAGTTCAGCTTTATAGACTCAATGAGAAGCATTGAATTTGTTATGGATTTGTAAAAAGTCAAAGGAATATGTAATTCTTCCTAATTGTGTATACTGTGCCTCAAAATGAACATTTCACCCCTGCTCCCACAAAGTGCCAGGCAGTGCACTTGAAACACCATGGAAACTGGTTGAATCCCCATTTCATCCACCAATCAACCATTTGCTGTAACAACTCGATCGAGAAAGAGATTGAGTCCGCATGTGTGTAGTTAAATCATCACTTACCTTTAATAACAGTACCTCCCTGGTCAGTCTTAGTGCTTTGGTAATAGTCTTGGCAATCTGTTTGCCTGTGTCAGTTTGTTGGGAATTCCGAACTTTCCTTCATTCATTCTCTTGACTACTTTACTGTATCACCCTTCTGCTTTGTTTTGTTGTCTTGTGCTTCGAACCCCACTTGTTACAAGAATTTCATCCTTGGATCTCCCCTTTGTGCCTCTGCTGTGTGTCTTCCTTTCTCTGAACTCTTGCTTGGAATTTACTGATTCACTAATTGTCTACACTACAGCAACAGCTTGCCTGACTGCTTTTTTCTAGATTGTTCATCTGTCCCTGTACTTGGGTTCAGCCAGGTAAGTGGCAGTGGTATCACAGAATGTTATTCCATTTATGTGTGTATTTTTCCAGAACAATGAGGTCTATAGATTTTGAGTATTGTTGTTTGTGTTGTCTTGACTAATTGATCATGAATTAATGACCATGATGCACTCAGGTAACTTTGTTGTAAAAACCCTTAATAACCTCATTACTGAGAAGGTTGATTGAGCTCAGGTGATGAGGCAATTTAGTATGTTGAACATCAAATCTCAAAATTGAATTAATGTTAGAAAAGCAAAAGTAAGAACCAATTTATTAATCCATTTATCAAGAGAACAATACCTGTGTGAAATTTTTATATTAGAGGACAATGAAAGCCAGGTGAAACAATTTCATGTTCTAATGAAATAAGGAAGTGGTTTGGTAGTGTACTGTATATAATTAATAACAAAAATTGCATTTCTTTTCATCCCAAAGCACTTAACAACATACTTTGGAGGACCCACTTTACTCTCCACTAAGGTGCAGCCCCACCTGGGTGAATCATAACAGCCTGCAGTCCCACCACAGCAGAACAAGTAGCAAAGTGAAAATTTGGTTCATCAGTTCAATTGAGAGGAATCTAATGGGAGAATGGATTGTACAAGATAAGAGCGAAATTGAGCCAGAGCACAGAGTTAACAACCTTACTCTTATGCAAAAAATGCCATGGGCTCTTTACTGATTTCTGGGTCTCTGTTGAACATGTCATTTGAAGAATTGCACCAGTCTCCTGGCACATTGATAACGTATGTAGAGAAGATCATATGTTTTAGGAAAAAATAAAAAATAATGACCTGTACATTAAGAAGTCAAAACCTAGTTTGAAAAAAAAATCCATGACACTAAAACATTTCTTGTAATCTTTTTTGTTTGCCTTCATTCCTTTAATTAAATGAACCTCTATTGACAACTACAATAATTGATTAAAGCAAACATTCATCATGTACAGAACTAAAACAGCTTCAAGACTAGCTCATGCATAAATTCCTTAACCAGGTGTATAATACTGATTAACTGCATGGATTGTTGGACATCTTAATTAGTGGGTTCCACCTGCAATTAATAGCATTTTTTGTTCACTTTGAGGCCATAAGGATTTAATACTGTAGTTTGGTGTTGCAGCACCACAGGTTATGAAGATCCGAGAATGATTTTTGTAGTTGGCAAAAAGAACTTTAAACAGGTTTGCTAAGATGGAAAAAGACTCAAATGTGAACTAGGTTTTATATTGTATTTCTATGTTGAACAAAACAAGAAAAACTTCCAGTACCTCAACATTTACAGTATGAGGTGAATAGGCAGGGACAATTCATAGTGTCTTATTAAATTAAGACACTGTTATGTATAAACATAAAGTATTACATTGCTGCCTAACTAATGTAAAAGAATGAGTTTTTGTTTAACCTATACTGCTCTATCATATGCTAAGAGAGAAAATAGCAAAATCATTTTTCCTTTCAATAGCCTGCTTTCTTTTGAAGCTTGTGTGTACATTATACAATATAAAGTGTAGAAGGGCTTCTGTTCTAAGGAGGTGTATAGGTAAAAAACTTTCCATAACATGTTGAGGCAGGCAGTGTTTGTAAAGTGACTAGTAAATCAGAAGAATGGTTTAAACACATTAATTTCTGTGACAGCTAAGCAGAATCTTACAGTTCTTAAAACTAAACAGTTCTCTTCAAAAGAGGAAGCTGTACCAAAGTAATACACTTGTCAGAAAGAAAATAAAATAAACAAAAATGAATTCCTTGTTTATTATTTCTCTCCAGGGAAAGATGAAAACATTCTGCTGAAAAGTCATTTCATGCAGAAAAACTAGTTGTACAGTATGTAGTTTGCATTTCAAATAAAACTTCAGTACTACCTTTTTAAGTGATGTCATTAATAAGAATATTATTTCAGTATCTCCCTGAAATTCCAAGTTAAAGTAAAACAGAATATCACATTTCCTGAATTAAATTTCTGTCCTAAAACACAGCCATGCCATCAGACATTTTCTACCTTTTGTAGGAATCCTAACCCTAACCCTAGTTTAGGGTTTGGGGAAGTTACGGTTAGGGTTCAGACTTTCTTCAAATAATTAGTGTAACCTTCCACTCATTTGGGAGGGAAATGAATTACAGTTTTAGTCTGATATGACTGAGCACCCTTGCCACAATAAAGAGAATGTATCAACAGTGGTAAAATTCTGTTCTTTGACAAGTATTTTGTTATTGGAAACTTTGTGTTGAATGGTGCTCTCAATGAGCATAGATTATTGGTTAAATACAGTATTAACAAAAGTGCTCTATTGCAGGACACTTCCAAGAGGCAGAATTCACCCTAAATGCCTTTATGACAAAGAAGGATAGGAGCAATTTGGAACATTATGTTACATGTATCCTACCTTATGTGCAGATTTTAAATTGGATTATCTGCTCGGTTTGTAGAGGAAGAGTATTGTCCTAGAAAGCATCCTGTGCCTGAGCAGTTATATGCAATCATCAAACAAAATCCCTGGCGGATTGAAGGATCCTTGACATTATCCTATCTACAGCTCACAAAGTCATCAGTCACTTATGACAAATCCTGTTGCCTCTCAATACATCATGTGCCTATCAAGAAAAAATAGACTACCTGTCAATGAAATGGCAGACTTTGTCAATTGAACTTTGTAGTAATGTTTAAATTGATTTAAAAATATCCTTTTTAAACAAAGTTGAAACTTTTCTGTATGTACTGTATGTATAACAACCAAATAATTCAAAAATACATAGAATTGAATAATAATGATGCCATTAAATGTTAGAAGTCTGTTCTCTTTAACCCCTGTGTGAGAGTTCAGGTCATCCTGAGCTTTGATTAGGAATCTGTGATTTACAGTACACTATCCAGTCATATCTGAGAACACCTAGCTCATCTGCTGTTTCACATGATCATTCTGCAGAAGGATATCCTGAGAGAAACTGGTGATGACAAGGAGTCATTTTTTACTCATTCATTGTAAGAAAAACAGACTGGGCAACATCCTTGGTGTACCGTAGCTTAAAATATGATTGACAGACTTTATTTTTAATCCTCATATTTCAAGCTCAATCAGTGCTGGAATGGTATTATTTCAGCAGTTTTCTCTCCAGATTGGAGATTTATCTTTTGTTTTGTTTTCCTTTTTATTTACACTTTTTCACTTGCAACAATAAAAAAATGTCTTTGTTTCAAGAGAGAAATGGCTGAGGAAGCAGCGATACTGAGGACATACACTGTAGCAATTTAAAATCAGAAAATGTGTTGTTAAATGACAATAGCGAGCAATCAAAAAATATTACTGGCTATTAAAATTGATAATATTAAAGGTTATCCGAAGCAAGTACATTTATCTGGAATAAAATTGGCTGTAGAGACAGATTCTTTTGAAGATTGTGTCAGGAACAAAGGGCAGAATAGTTCAAAAACTTTCCTTTTCAAACTCAATATGCACTTCGGTACGGTGTAGTATTGACTTGGGTAGTGAATCCATTCAGTCTGGCCTCACCCTTGCCCCTGCTTTTTGGAATGGGGAGCAGTGAATTCTGACATTCACAGATCTTTCAGTACATAATAGATTTGAATCCAGTGGTAACTGTTGCAGTTGTCAGCTAATAAGCAGCACACTGTGTAGAATGGCGGATTTAATATGTGAGGTCAGCATTAACACATAGGACTGAAGTGGTACAGTGTCTGAGAAAATGAATTTTATTAGCTACACTTCAGTTCTACTTCAGCACAGATTACTTTACATTGGGCTGTTTTATATTCTAATTACAGCCAACTCATTGCTAATAGACAGTATTATAGTCTAATCTACCCTGTCTTCTTTTTAGAAATTGTTGGGTGATATCCTCAAAACTTTTAAATACTAACTACCAAATGGGCCAGATGGACTCCGCCGTAACGGTTCTGTTTTTTAAGTTAATTAAGGAATTAATATTTGCTAAATAACCTTACAAACAACTTAAATACAGAATAAAATAAGAATACACTGTAGTACAGTATATGAAAACATTAGAAGCAAGAAGCAGCCATCCAGCCCCTGTAGACCATTTGTTAGTTGGTATTCAATTGCGTAAAGTATTTGGTCAACCATTTCTCAAAAACAGACAGCGTATCAGCTTAAGAATATATAAGAATACATAAGAATACAAGAATATGACTGGGAAGCTTAATAATGTTTCAACACTGTAAATTAGGTGGGAAAAGTGAGCTCCACTCAACCTGACTGTGCAGAGTGGAGTGAGGAGTACGACATCTAAACTTCTCTGTAACGAAACAGTTCTTTCCAGATCCTATGCGGACGACACAATCCGGGGTAGTGAGGAAACACTGGGGAGAAAAGCTATGCAGGAATCGGGAATGAATACGGGGGGGGGGGGCGTGTTCAAAGTGCGCAGGTGTCCAGGGGGGTGAGTCCGGAGCAAACAAGTTGACGAGTCCAAAGGAGAAACCAAAACAGCTCAAAAGTCCATGGCCAGGTGATCCATCCAACAAGGGATTAAAAACAGGAACCGGGTCGGAACCGTCAGAAGGGGAGCGGGAACAGAGAATAAAACCTTAACGGGACTAGGCGCTTCCAGATCCCAGACTCGCATGATACGGAGATCAGATGCAGAGCCGGGATTAACGAGATTAAGGAGGACTGGGAACAGGCTGAAACAGGGGACAGGTGCACAAAATCATGTCCGAAGTGAAAGGGCCGGAGCGCCCTTAAGGGGGAGGGACTACAGTCGTGACATTCTCAAACTAAACATGAATTTCAGATCTAAGCTAAGCTGCAGACACAAACCCATCCATCCGTTTTCTAACTGCTTCTTCCAATTCATGGTCTCGGGGTAGGAGGAACCTATCCGGCAAGCATGGGGCATGGTACACACTGGACGCCAGTTCATTGTAGGGCAGACACACAGAAACAACCACAGACACAGACATGCACACATTCACACCAGGGCCAATTTTCCAGAGGCCAATTAATCTACTAGTATGTTTTTGGACTGTGAGAGGAAACCAGAGCACCGGGAGGCATTCGATACGAACACGGAGTGACTATTCAAACTCCACTCAGATATAACCCACTTCTGTAATTGAACCCAGGGCCCTAGCACTGTGAAGCAGCAATGCTAACCACTGTGCTACCCCAGACATAATCCAATCATCATAATCAATAAATGAAACAAACGTATAGCAAGCCATTTTTTTCAGATTAAATGAAAAACTCAATTTATTTGGAAAATATAAAATTAGAGCTGCAGTTTTCTCAATAGGTTTTAAAATTCATAATCTCATGCAACTAGAGATCAGTATGAACTTGTACAGATTCTCAGAATTGCCCTTTTCATCTGTAGATTGTTCAAGTTCTGAGTTGTGATGAAGAACATTGATTTAAAATTTGGTTAAATGTAGGTTAAAGGCTTAATATGCTTAAATCTATAAAAATTGAGCTGGATGGTATTAGATGCTGCTTCCACATCTTTGGCAACCAAATCAATACTGGGACACAAGTGTATAGAACTGTATTCTTTTCCAATAAATATTCATTTTTATTCATTTCAGAATTTAATATAATGATCCTTGAGGACTTGAATCAATTGTATTTTTGGAAATGCATTTTATAAAGAAAAAGGAAACCTTTTCCATTTTTATATAGCTCAATCCTGATTAATATCAGCACACCAGGACAATTTTAACGGTGTATAGTGGTGTTAAGGGTTAGCCCAAATGAAAGGTATAGTCTAAGAGATTCCCTCTGACCATCTTCATCCATCCAAGGCGGCAGTTAAAGTTAAAGAGTTTTGTATAACAAGACTTTTTGTAATAACAAGAGTTCTGTCAGGGCGTGGTTATTCTGCTGTTATGAGTTTCACTGAGAGCAAAAACTGTAGTTCCTAAATGTTTTGACAGCATGTCCTATTCACAAAGTTAACAGTAAGGAAAAGATTAAAAAAATGTTTTCCTTTTTTTTCCCTTCACATTACCCATTCATAAAGATGCTATTACTGGGTCTTTTAGCCCATACACTGTCACACTTATATCATAAGTGTGTGTGCGTACGTGAATGGGTTGGAAAACAAACGAGTGGCATGTTGCTTTAAGACGAAAGAGAGTTAAACTGCAGCGGGCCCAACACTTTGCAAGAAGAATAAATCAGTGTTGGGTAAAGGAAAGGGTTAAATGAATAATGTCCAACAAAAATCCTGCCTGTAAAGATGGCAGACTTCATTTTTAATGACAGTCAAAGGAAAATCTTTTGAAAGAATCTCAGGGAGGCCTTTCACCCATTACTTGTTTGCTAAAAAGTGTAGCAAATTGAGTCCAGGTGCAGGTGAAATAAGCATAAGAAAAACAGTCTAAGAAAAATCCAGAAGGAAGACTGGAATGTAACCAAATAAAAAAAAAGGGAAAAACAAGGAAAGTGTGGTGTGAAAACTGGTCTTAAGACCATGCCATGTCCAGAGGTAAGTGATCCTAATTACGAGCAGGCAGTATCGATTTTCAACCATAGTGTGTAATTATCATGGTGGGTGAGGTGGTGTCAGTTGTCATGGCAACACTAGGACGTCTCCCAAAGTTCTGATGTGAGTGAATGTTACAAGGTGAAGATGATAATGATGACGGCATGTTTGTATGTGAGCAGTGAGCATACCTTCACTACAGTATATTGACTTGCTGCAGACTATCATTATATGCAATGAAAGTCCAAACATTACACAACAGGACAAAAAAGATATAGCTGCTCTGGAATCAATCCAAATATAAGCAACCATTAAAATTCCTGGCTTAATGGAATACCTTTTACTTTCAGGGTGAAATAATTGAATATTTTTGGTTTTAAAGAGTGAAGACTATGAATGGACCTGTTTGACTGCTTCAGACGCAAAATGACCTAGAGAACACCACTGTCGGTGAAGACTATTTAAAACCAAGAACAAGAGACACTCTTTTGCACAAAGGTATCTGAGAACAAGTTACACAACCATGTTATAAAAGCTCATACCCTGGCTCCTTTCAAGAATTAGCTGAATGAGAATTCTACCAATCTTCTACCAATCCAATGAATCAGGTGAGTTGACTCACATTTTTGCAACCATTCTTGTGTGGTATATTATATCAATGGAGGAATACGAGGTATAAATAACTGTTATCACCATAGAGTACAGATAGGAATTTGTTCAGATATCTCATAACTCACAAGTATAAAATAAAAGGGAAGGGTGGTATTCTCCTCTCCCAGGGGGCTTTTTCTGATACAGCCCAACTTGTTCTAACAATGTACTGTACATGTCCAGTAGGTTCTTTTGCCAAGATACTGTTGTAGCGGCGAGGCTTATTAAAATACAGGAATTAAGTTTTCTGCTCCCTTGCCAGTGAGGCCCCATCTCTCTCTTCATCTCTGTGGTGCAGCCACAGAGAAGTTATTCATGCAGGCTGATTTAAAGATGTTTTCTTTTGATAAGGAACAGCTCCCAAATAGGGATGCACTTAGCTAAGCCTGGCTATCATGATCAATGGTCATCCATTGGCGCCTAAATGTCTGCAAGATTCCAAGGGAGAGCCTCATCCAAGTGGTTTACAACCCCAAGGTCAGAGGGCATGGTTACTCATATCTCACCTTGATCAACCAATCAGGAACTGGTAGGGCCGAGTAACCCACGTGGGTCTCTGATGCCCATGAAACTTTCAGCCAATGAACGAGCTGAAGTTCCTCCAGGTAAAACAGACAACACAGAGAGCCTGAAGGAGAATTCCAGGGGAAGAACAATTCCAGGGCAGGACGGCCCAGGAGCAGAAAGGCTCCCAAGGGCAGGACATTCTCGCAGTGCGCCTCCTGACCATCCTGAGACTCAGCCCGGACAACCACATAACAGCCAGTGTGTCCGAGTGCCAGAGCTTTCCTTTGTCCTAAGAGTCGAGAGCGGAGGTTGCCACGAGTAACCAAAGGATCCACCCGAGGTTAGCACCAGCAGCAAGCCTCGTGAACAGGTCGGAACTGTTGACAGCTGAATCAGTATTCAGAACTAGTGCTTCATCAGGAACGAACCGGTCTTCTTCCTGACCTGCTGGGACCCACAGTCATCTTTTCTCCTGTGCACAAACTTCGCTAGTTAAAGCCAACACTAACTAGCTGGTCTCCAGAGAGCAGCGCAGCAGGAATCTCTCCAGCCGCACAGCACAGCCTGGCACGGAGCCAGGGAGCGTGGATTGGACAGCAACAAGCCTGCAACTGCTTCTTTGTGCCTGCAGGAGATCTGAATCCCCAGAGATTGGATGAGTATTCAACTTCACTGCATTACAGCTTAAGAATTTAATTGTTATCCCAACCAGTTGATATCAATTTAATTCCTAAGAGTTATGTACTTGTTTCGAGTATCTAATGTAGAAGTTATAACCAAGTTCAATTACGAAATGAATGAATGATATACTGAACGTATGTCCTCTTGATATGTGTAACTCTTCGTAACTGAATGAATATATATCACGATAAGATCTGTTAGGTTTATATGCACATTCTATGTATTAATAAATGTATCCTCGTGTATTAGTACCTGTGTGTGTGCGTTGTTTGAGTTATATCGCATGGTTGGATTCTAAGGCCATTAAAAGAATCATTTTGTGACTTACTGCTACAATTAATAATTGTCCCAGTAAATGCCCAAATCCCTACAGAACTGGTGCCTAGTGAGAGCACACTACACTGTAATATAAGGATAAAGATTGGGCAAATGTTGAAATATTGACATGAAATTACTAGATCCTCAACTCATTAGAATAACTCCCGAAAAGAGCAGCTGTTGTATGTTTACACTCATACAAAGTAAACACACATTAAGCATTTAATTGTTATTGTGCAAATGATATTCAATTAGTGTGCTGTGCTGTTAGAGAAATGTTCTCTTTTGTTCATCTGAATCCAAATTATGCATTCTCAGCAAAATTTGTTTGAAATTCTAGGAAGCCTTCCACAACACCCCCAAAGACATCTGAACATAAAAAGACATTATCAATTTAAAAGAAATTGTCAAGGGTCTTGCATGCATTTGATTTTCAAAGGTGTCATACCTGGTACCAACATTTCATTAGGCCTATACATTTTAATTACAGAATAACTAACTGAGTTTTCTTTTGGGATTAAAAATTTTCTCTTGATTTTTTTATGCTTCTACCTCAGTATTTACACTGAGTGGTAAATCAGAAATATTATTGAAACTGGGCAGTTCAGATGCCTTGACGAATTGAGCTGATCCATAGTATCTAGGGATCAATCCCAGTCTGAACCCAGCAAGGGAGGCTCTGAGCAGAATAGCTCTGCTGCCTCCGTCTCTCCTATGGCCTGAATTGGTCCATGCAGGTTATGTGCTCACATATACAATAGTCAGATCACCATCTTGTATTTCACACCACTTTTTGAGAAAAGAATTCAAAGTATCTGTCATTTAGGACTCTCAGACAATGTGATATCTGAATTGTAGGGCAAATTGGACATTAAATGGACATTAAAAAATATCAGGTGGATAGCTGCGTCAGCATGAGTAGGCTGCAAAGGAACAAGTAATAGGTTTATTCCATGCTGAAAAAAGAAGAAAGAAAACACAACGTTTCAGCCGTGGAGCCTTCTTCGGGTGTGGCCTTCTTCTGACACCTGAAGAAGGCTCCACGGCCGACACGTTGTGTTTTCTTTCTTCTTTTTTCAGCATGGAATAAACCTATTACTTGTTCCATTAAAAAATATCATTTTTTTAAATGTAGAAAGTAATTAACATGTAGACATTGCCTTGTTCACAATGTTATGCTTTATTGAAATGCTAAAATGTGAATGTATTTTAGCTACAGAGTGTACTGACTTAACAAAGTTTCTCTTTTTAACTTATGTTCTTACGAATTATTCAATTAAATCAGCATGAATTAAAAAAACATGTGGCAGTTTCTTTCTTGGTGTTTCAGACTATTATTTATATATATTATATATGATGATTCATGAATAATTACCAGTATAATTAAAAAAAAAATAAAGTTCCAAATATTATTTAATTCAAAAATGCTTTCCACTGATAGACATTTTTATTTGACTTAGCTGTGCAGCATTATCATCCTAGTATGAGTTATATTAGTCAAATTCAAGTTATTTCTAAACTCTGTTTGTACCCTACTCTAAGCAAAAGCAACCAATGATGCTTAAAAATTACAGATATTAGTTATTGTGACAGCCAGGAGCTGTGACTGTATAATACTGTATAATTAACTGTTTTTACATCAAATCTACCATTAAGAAAGGAGATATTTTTACCTCTGCCCTGAGACCTCTGCCTCTCCTTCTGGAATAGTGGCATAACTACTTTTAAGAAGCTAAATGAACTATAGAAAAAAAGGTTAAGTCACCTCAGCTTCAGGTTTTACATGAATATACACTTCCTACCATGAATGGCAAATATGAGAACTTTGCAAATGACCTTTTGTCCAATATAAAAAATAAACCAGATCTGCTCTTGGGAGAGTTGAGTTGAAAGGGTGCCCCCAGAGTCAGAGATAGGATTGTCACTTGCGACATAGAAAAAGGTAAATTATCATATGGGTATTGGGTTCATCAGTTAGTCTGAGAAGCACATAACAGTAAATGATAATGTAATTTTTAATTAATCATTGTGGAGGTCATATCAACAATGAGTAGAATAATTAGTGCTGTATTTCATTAAACACACAATAGACGTAACAGCTTTAGCTTCCTTACACTGACTCCCTTTGGATTTTAAAAAAGACTTTAAACATACTGCTGCTCACCTTCAAGTGCTTGAATGTTTTAACTCCTGGCTGAATCACAGAGTACTGCACTAAATAACATTGAACTGTTAACTCCATATTCACCAGTATGTCAAGCCTGTCAGAACTTACAAATCTCATAAACTTACTCTAGCTATTGTTTTCAGTCCCTTGAGATGATATAACAGCTGTCAGTATTAAGATTAATGTAAATAAAAACATTTTAGTTATCGCTATAGGATTCTGACTCTTATTACATGCAGATGTGCCTGGTGCCAGCTCTGAGTTCTCAGATCCTAAACCTGATAACGTCTTATGCTGAGAAAAAAAAACGGTGTCTTCTGTTTTATCCTTAATCCTGTCTTATGAAATATGTATGCATTGCATTTTAGTATAGTACACACTTCAGCAGTGTGGAATGCTTATAGCATGATAAGGAATTTCTGAAATGATAGATCTGTCTCATTTACGTTTGCTCTGAAATACTGTACATACTGTATGAAGTGAAAAGGGATTGTATGAAGTCAAGGTAGACATACTGCCAGTTAAGCTAATATGTGGGTTCAGAAGGATTTATCTATATTCTTAAGAGCCAAGTGGAGTTGATCAATGCACCCACACTGTAAAGGATTTATACAGTAGCTTCCTTGTATCTCATGTGTTATGTATAATTTCACACTGTTGGTGCAATTCTGTATTATACATAATCCGTACAAACATTTTCAATCTCATGCAATTCTAAACTTCCTGTTCAATACAAGGTTCTACAAAGAACTCAGCACTCTAGAAGAATTTTAATGAGTCTGGAACATGTTTAGAAATATGTTGAACTGCAGAGTGGAAAAACAGCTTCTACATACTGTACAGTACTTCTGATACTGCCTACAATCTAAAACACTTTCTCATTATGGGAGAAAGAAATCCGAAAAGGTTTCAGTAGAAATCTTTTTACAGATCTTTTACAGATAACACGTTTTCCAACCCTGTCCAGACATCTTGTATAGAAGACAGATTGGCCTTCCAACTCTGCACAAGAAACTGAAGATGTGCCCCCTAAATTGATCTTCTCTGCTTGCTTACAGTATATGGTCAGTTTCCAGCACATTTAATATGAATGTGACAGCATATCAACTACTTTATATTAAAACTGTCAACTACTGTCATCTATTTACATTTTTAATTTTAATATATCTTTTAAGATAAGAAGGGCAGAGGGGTATGTTCAAGACAGCAGCCATATCACCCTGCAACTCACAGCGGACAACCCACTGAAGCTAAGCAGGTATGAGCCTGGTCAGTACCTGGATGGGAGACCTCCTGGGAAAAACGAAGGTTGCTGCTGAGAGAGATGTTAGTGGGGCCAGCAGGGGGTGCTCACCCTGTGGTCCATGTGGGTCCTAATGCCCCAGTATAGTGATGGGGACACTATACTGCAAACAGGGGCCGTCCTTTGGATGAGATATAAAACTGAGTCCTGACTCTCTGTGGTCATTAAAAATCCCAGGGTGTTTCTCAAAAAGAGTAGGGGTGTAACCCTGGTGTCCTGGCCAAATTTCCCATTGGCCCTTATCAATCATGGCCTCCTAATAATCCCCATCTATGAATTGGCTTCATTATTCTGCTCTCCTCCCCACTGATAGCTGATGTGTGGTGAGCGTTCTGGTGCACTATGGCTGCTGTCCCATCATCCAGGTGGGGCTGCACATTGGTGGTGGTGGAGGGGAGTCCCCATTACCTCTAAAGCGCTTTGAGTGGAGTGTCCAGAAAAGTGCTATATACTGTAAGTGTAAGCAATTATTATTATTATTATAGAAATACTGTATCGAATACTGTATAGAAATCTATTTACAAGTACTTTGTATGTGGTGTATGAACTTTGTAGGTGTTTGTCTCTTTAAGCACATATGTTTTTTTATATTACTTTAATTGTTTTTTATATCATTTTAACTTACCCTTTTTCTATGGTAGTGACAGCCTTATTTCAATTGCCACATTGTGCCTCTTTTCATTGTTAATCACCACGGTAATTAATTCAATATATAATTAAGGAGCTCATTGTGCTTAACAGTATCTTTCCAACACTGTTAATAAACCTGACCTTACCCATCTCCTGAAAAGTTCACGACTCAATGCCCATTCTAAGCTTGTCTGCACCCTCTAATTATATTACTGAATTTATTTTTTTAAATTTGAGTGCTAATATGAGGCCAGAATTTAATTGCAGACAATAGTTTCGGGCATTACCCTTTAGCTACACACAGGGGCATTAGAGATGAAAGTGAACAAGTGCTTTGTAACGCATCCTGAGTGAGTTAGTTTTTTAGTCAGTCTTTTAATTATTACATCTGTTTTCATCCTCCCTTTGTTACTGACTTGAATTTCAAGCTGTTTGATTTACATTGTTTGCACTGTGTCAGGCAGCATGCAATTGTCCTTAAAGTTCATAAAACAAAATGAACAAAGTAACTTTTTAAGACACCAATAGAGATGTTGTTTTTTTATCGCTCACTGAAAAAAACAGGCTAAGAATGACTATTTTCTCTCATTTGACATTGAGTCCTATTTTTTTTCTGTACTTGAGGAAATTTGCTGTCTCAGACTTCATTAACAGATTGTCTGAATGCTGGTGGGAAATCTGAAGGATGTGGATGTTTACAAGCCTTCATTTGTAACCTTTGTAATCATCTCTGTAATCTTTGTAATCATCATATAAAGGTTTGGTTTCATCAGCCTTTAAGTCGTAGAATGCAACTGGTTACTTTTCTCTGAGCAGACAAACTCTTGTTTCCTTGAGTATGATTAGTAGGGGAATTTACAGAAACTAATTCATATTAACATGATGATTTGCTTTTAAGGAATGGTACTGAATTTAAAATAAAAAACATAACAAGTAGGGTCAATTGCAACAAACACTTAACATTGATACTGTACATGTACTGTATGTTTCAGGTGCTCTAGGCAGGCGACTGCCGAGTTCAGTACTTTTAAGGGATTGTTGGCAGCTGAGTACTAATTTGGTTCTGATTTCAGCAATTTTATACACTTTGTATATTTATAGCAAGTAGCTTTCTCTATATATAGTACATACACAGTATACATGACGTTTATGTACAGTATATTGTTGGAAGAATAATTCATCCATTTTCTAACAGCTTTATCCAACACAGCATCATGGGGAAGCCAAAGACTATTCTGACAAGCAACAGCTGAAGGGCGGGATACACTCTGGATGGCACACCAGTCGATCACAGGGCACACACAGACACAGACACACTTTTCCCTGGTTAGAAGCCATCTAATCTATAAACATGTCTTTGGACTATGGGAGAAAAACCCAGGACTCCAGCACTGCCAGGCATCAGTGCTAACCACTGCGCCACTGTGCTAAAATCAGTTCTGTTCTTAAGCTGATTCAAGCTTTGAGCAAGAAGAAGAAAATTATGCACTAGTGGGCACTGATGGTAATACTGTAATACTGCCTGTGACAGCTCTAAAAATGGTTGGCTGCTTAGTCTTTTTTACTGCATCATTAGTGACACTACAGTCGTTTGATAGAACTTAGTACAGCTTGAAAGCACTGCAGTACATGATTAGAATCAAATTTGATAATTGCCCGCAGTGAAATATTTTCTATAGTGGCAGGCAAAGAGCCCAGCGTAGGAAGCAGTGGGGTTACATTAGAAAAAAAATGCTTTGTCTGATTTGTCTGAAGAGTAAATTTGTTTGTTAAGTTTATTGGCAGGATAAAACCCCTTAAGAGCATCATCTCATTTTAAATTATTAAAATGTTTCTTTGACATCTTTTTCAGTAATATTTTTATTCAATGTTAGAATTATACAATATACAGCACATAGGATTGTTTAATGTTAAAATAAAGTAGCATTGTTACAGTTCTTATATTGAGAAACAGAATTTTAACCATATAGCACAATATAGATAATTTTACAGGTACAGGCTATTAAATAAATTGACATCTAGTTCTTGAAATTTCAAGAAATTAAAACTGATATGATCTCTACAGTAGATATTGAAATTTTACTAACCAACAGCTATAGAATAAAAATAGTCCAGAATTCTTTCTGTGCTGTTGAATAAACAGGACAATCAATGCTTCTGTCATGGGCAGGTAGGCGATAAGGGGGGGAACAACCCCAGAAAGACAACCTGTAGCATCCAGTCAAACCAAACATGTGACCTCAGACAAACATAATGCAAAAAAATGGAACCAATCTTTGAAAATAAATGAAGGTAATCTGACTTGTCTTCTCTGTTATTTATAGTCTTGATTTTACCAGTGTAATTCAAAGAAATATACGTGATCCTCTCTTTAAATATAGCTTAGCAAACATTACTGTGAAAATGTCACCATATTGCATCACAACTGAGACCTCTTGTGATGTCATCAGATCCCCTGACATCAAGGTTCTAATCTTTCAGAAGTACAAACCAAGTGGGCAACTGGGCATTAAGTGTTTGGCTTTTGCAGAGAGAAGATGCAAGGAATGAAGACTATATTGGATGCTTTTGCACTCCTTGTATGGGGAGAGCAGTTTGCTAATGAAAAGAGGGCCCCAATCTCTCCAGAGCTCCGCTTTGTGCCCACTAAAGCTGAACTGCTGATCAGACAGGAGGAGGAGCTGGGGATAACCAGACAGGAAACTGGCCGGCTCCCTGAGGACAAATTGGTAGGCAACAGGATACACCCCTTTTCCTTATAAACATGAAAACTACTGGAGTGGGCCTTGAGCTCTATATTTAATGTAAACCCAACATACAGTAAGTGTGATTGGCTGGTTATGTGATTTTGACTTCAAGTTTGTATACTGTAAATTTTGTATCCTGACCTGTTTTACTTATTTGTCATTGTGACTGACAAGCCATAAGCAATTCACGTGGAATGACAATGCCCAAACTCAAAGCGTAATGAACTATTGTGGAGTGAATATTTGGCTTAACCCGCTTGGCTGAGGGCCGACCTCCTAGCCATAGGACGAGGAGGCTAGAGGTAGAGGTAGCTGCAGAGGTGGAGTTGTGGTGGAGGTGGGATGCAAAAGTTGCACACGAGGGAGAAAGATATCGCATTTGGTATTTATAGCGTTCGGTGGAGGAAGGATGAAGGGAGTGATTGCTAATCACTGACAGCTGGGAATGATTGAGCGTGGTTGTTGTCATCCCTCCTGAACTTTAGTTAAATAAACTCCATTAGTTAAATGCTCAGAGTAATGTGCTGTGTGCTTTCTGATCCCATAAGGTAACTGCAGTCACTATCTTTCTCGTCTGGCGTTGATCTTCTTGCAATAACCACTACAATAAAATGTAGTGGTTATTACAATATGTTATTTCACCACCATACATACAAAAATATACAGTATTTTATTTCTTTTTAATAAGTTCAACTTTTGTTTGATATTTCTATCAACACAACAGGTTCCACTTGATCTCTGACTCCCCAGTTTCTCTCCAAATAATCAGGACCCTGGACCCCTTGTCCACAGAGACAGTGAGGGCAGGCTGCTGTCTGTGTGTGGAGTACAGTGGGCTCCTTCACTTCCTGTACTGTGTCCTGGTCTGGATCAAGAGGCATCTCACACAGAAACAGGTCAGAGTCTGTATGGTCAACTGTGGTAAAAATGCTTTATCCATTGGGAAAGAAAACTACAGCAGGAGGCTAAGAACTGTCACTGCTAATACAGCCAACACAGTTATTAATATTACCAAATCTGAGTACAGCACTACCGTGCCGAAAGCAATAAGTGTTTAATATTTGAGTAGAGGTTTTGAATATGACTGTCTGATTAAAGCAAATATTGTTAAACAATAATGTTGTTCTCTTCAGTAAATATCAGCATGTGGCTGGTTAGGTTGATTAAGACTTCGTCCATCATCAAAGTTCCTCACTCACTGCAGAAACTGGTCTGGAATTTTACCATTTAAGGTTATTAAACTGGCATATCAAATTTTATGGAACAGCAATATGGATGCATTTAATCACATTTAAAAGATTTTGTCTCTCCTAAACATAATGGTTAGAAATATTGTAATTTTGTAGTTTAATGTCCACAGTTTCCACAGGTTAGGTTCCTCAGCATAACTACTGTACATAAGAACGTGAGAAAGATTACAAATGATGATAAGGCGTTATGTCGATCATATATTTTGGTTGCTTGTAGTTTAATGATCACATTATTTAATCAAACTGTTTCTTAAAGGATGTCATTGGACAAATTACAAGAATGTAGCAGAGAACACGTAGAATTCACTGTGTAAAGAAGTGCCTCCCATCCTGAATAATCCAAAGCTACATTTATATTGTGACTGCTTTTCCACCTATTATAATATATCCTGGGCTGTAATATTCTCTTCTCAGGGCTGGGCTCCAGGAGCTGCAATGATGCCCTGCCATGACTGTTTCCAGAAAGATGACAGAGAGACACCAAAAACACAGTCGAACAGCAGAGCCCTGTCCCTTACACTGATCTCACAGGGCACACCAAGAAGAGGAAGAGGAAGAGGAGAGGCAAGAAATCTTCATAGCTTCACACTGTGGATAACTGCAGTACCCAGAAGTGAACACCAGGAGGTGCAGCATAAGATCTTAAACTTAAAATTTTAACTCTGCTTCTTAGTTTCTTTATTCTTTTAAAGAAATATTTCACTTTTAGCAAAATATTTGTTACTTTGATAAATCCTTTTCTCTGTTTTGTTTTAATGTTATAGTATAACTACCTGTATGAAATATACTCTGTATTTTTTTCCCCATTCAATTTTATTTTACTGGTGTCTACTAGGTCCTGGATACTGTGTCTTAATAATAACTTTGCTCTACCTAAATTGTTTATTCCTCTATTTGTAAGTCATCTGCAAATTTGACACAGTTAGCAATTGTCATACTGTACTGAAAACTATCAGAAGACGTTATGGAGTAATCATGGTTAACAGTGTAACTTCAACTTCAATTGCCAATTAATCAATTGCAATGCCAAAGTGATCTGGCACAAAATCAGTCCCACCTGTCTGCTGTTAACATATTCTTACCCTCATTCTCACAGGATACTAATGACCATTTTTTTTACTCGGTCATAGAGAGTCTTTCCTCTAGTCGCAGCATTCATTTTTGTTGTGCCAGTAATCTACTCTTCTCTTCTGGGTTTTGAAGTTTGCTTGTGTTTTCAACTTAACCTTTCTGATTTTCCATGCGCTCCAGAGCATTTTGATGATCTACTCACCAATCCACTGTATATTACATTCAAATACCTACAGCCGATGAATTTTTTTTTCAAGTGATTTTCCTCTTTACTACGTGTGTTGGTGCTACTCACTAGACCTTCAAGTTGGTGTGCCAGCTGCGTTATGCAGGCCCAAACTGAGCCAGGTAGCTGAACCACTGCTCCCTCCATTTGCTTTTCCAAGATTGCACTCTTCTACCAAAGGCTGGTACTTATGCAGCTTCTTCTTGTATCCCTCCTCCGTATGTCCCTCCCACAGAATTGTCAGTTCCAACATGATGATGTTCCTTGTAACTCTTGACCCTATTAACTGGTCTGGTCTTAATGTTGTGCTGATATTGTCCTGTGGTAAAGTGAGGGCTGATGCCTGCCTTTACCTCCCAATCTGTCGCCGTCCCTAGCAAACAACTTCCCTTGGTGTTAGAGATTTCCCCCGGCTTCTGACAAGCTGGTTGACAAGTGGGTTCTGTTTACATCTTTGTGAATTTCTATATACAGTAGCTTCCTCGAGCCAACCCACAAATGATGTAAGGACTTTGTCAAGTCTCCAGTGATATCTTCCATCTGCCTTTCTACAGGTTGATAATATATATTCTAGGTTAGCCAGCTTCCTGAAGTGTGAGCAGCTTGTATCTTCTTTTAGACCCCAGGTAAGAAGACTAATGGGACCTAGCAGGAGATCTCTTCTCTCCATCAGTTTAGCTATTCCCTAACTCTCTGTTTGTATGTAGTCCATTTCTACAGTAGCTTTCTTGTGGCTACTGATCCCATAATATCTTCATGGTGTATCCTGGAATCTTCTTCCTGACTGCCCTTGTGAATGTACAGAAATTTTTATTTTCTCATCCTTCCAGTCATGCAGGAGCAGCACCTGTCTTGTCTTAGTCTTGATTCGATGCTACTCCCTGACTAATCCCAAAGGCGTTGTGCTTTGCTGCCTGTGCTGTACAGATCCACACCACTAAAGCAGAGGTCCATCAGAAACCAATGCATCAGAAATTAAAATGGTTACCATACTCTTTAAGAGATTATGTCTTTCAGGAGCTAGTAGAACTGGATGTACACTCATTGAGAAAATTGAGTCTTCTGAATGGGTAATGATGCCGAAAACAGGAGGTATTAGTTTACGCATAGATCTGCATTGAGGCAGTTGTCATCGAGAGTCCTCTGTTGCTGCACCTGGAGGAAGTTTTAGTGGAACTTCATGGAGTGAAAGTTTTTTCAACCTTAAACCTTCAAGGTCATTACCACTAAGTGTTGCTTCATGAAGAAAGCAAAGATCTCAGTGCCCTCATCACTCGTGATTGTCTATTTTGTTTTCAAATGTGTGCCATATGATCTTGCTTTAACTCCCAGCTGCTTTCACTGGATGATGTCTTCTTTTCCAAGTAATCAACCTGGCGTACAGTGCTATCTGGATTACATAAATGTTTACGGAACAACACCTGAACTTACATGATATGTAACTCTAAACATGTCTGCATCACATCCACTGGATTGAAATTGAACTTTTACCAATGTTGTTTAAGACAAGAGCAGTTGACATTTTGGGGACAAATTATATTATAAGATTGTCTAATCCTAAAACATGTACTATTAAAGTTTGTTGCAAGGGCTCTGTAGCAGAGCATGCACTGGGAACACAGGTGAATCAACAAGGGGTTGGGTCATCTCATTTAGGTGAGCTGCATTCTTGCAATTCTCATGAGGAAATCACTGAATTGTCTGCACCTGAAATCTCTAGCTTCTTATAAAGGCAGTTCCTTAGGCAGTCAGAGGTTGTCTTTTACACACACCTTTCTAGTTATGAAGAATAGTGAGTATTTGACGGAAGATATGGTAGTTAGAGAGATCTTCTTTTACAACAAATTACAGAAGGATTCTAGCTACTGGTAGGAGCCTCGGTCCTTTTCTGGGGTTGGATGCCAGTAAATAAACTGGAATCAACCAAAGTGAGGCTCTTGCTACTGCTATCAAGCACTATCAGGTTTATCAGGGGAACTATACACAGTTTTGGTTCATGTTTATGCCATGCTATCAAGGAGGGGAATCTTTCACAGGCTACTCCATCTATTGATTTACAGACATTACATTCCTTCTTAGGTCATACTTTTATGAATATGTAGTTCAGGTGGGTAGCTGTGTCAGCATGCGTTGGCTGTAAAGGAACAAGTAGGTTTATTAGGTGCTCACACCTGAAGAAGGCTCCATGGCCAAAATGTTGTTTTCTTTTTCAGCATGGAATAAACCTATTACTTGTTCCTTTTATGAATATGTTAAGTTCATACCTAAATATGCTTCCATCATGGAGCCCTTGAGAGCACTATGCTGTGAAACTTAATGCCTTACCCATTCAAAAGCTAATCTACAAAGTAAAACAGTTGATTGTGAATGGTCCAGCACTAATACTGTTTGATCCTGCATTATGCACTATTGTTACAACCAATGCTTTGGACTATCTACAATAGGTGCCATTTTTATGCAATACCATCCAGATGAAAGACAGAACCATTACAGTACATTTGCAATGCAGAACACTTGCCAAAGTAGAATGAAAAGTATTTGACTGTGCAGAAAAAAAGCTCCTGCATGTCTGGAGAAAAAAGTAGAGCTTACCTGTGGGGATGAGAGTTTACTTTGCAAACAGACTATAGCCTATTGAGCACACTTTTTATAACAAAGGTTAGGAAGAGCGGGAATATGCATTGCCAAATGGTCAGCTTGGTTACAGTCTTTCAATTACACAATTCAATACAAACCAACCAGGTTCAGAAAACTTTGCAACCAACAGTTTATCTCCTTTACCGTTACCTACTGTATTGAACTGCAGATTGCATGCCTGAAGATGACACAGCAGTAGCTTCACTTACAGTACAAATGCCTATCCAACTACTATTACAGCAGAAGAAATTAAAAATGCTTGTCTTACAGTATGTGTCTAGGACATATCCAACTGTGTGAAAAGGGAGTGAATCCAAACCTTTGAGCTTACTTCAGAATATTTGTATTTGCGAGAGAGTCTTCTATATCGTGAATATGATCAGTCATCAAAGAATTGTAGGAACAAAACAAAGACTACAAGATTTATACTGGTGGCCTGGACAAGTATAAGATGCCATTTACTCTTGTTAAATGTATCGATTGCATGACAACACCAGCTAGTACCTTTTCCTGATTGTTCAAGGGACAAACTTGCATATTGCAAAATGTGGCATTGTGGGACTTTTTGACTGTTGTTTTGCTATTACTCTGATAATTGGAGTAGTTATAAACTGATTTTACCTCACAAGTCACATCTGCTACTGATTTATGAATTTCTCTCAATTTTTAGCACAGAAGGCAATCCTAAAGAATTAATTTTAGACAATTATTCACAGTTTGTTTCAGCAGAATGTGAATCTTTCTTCAGAGATAGAAATATTGAGAACAGGAAGTCTACGGGCAAATGGTTCAAACACACAACAAGACAAGGGAGGACCCAAACCAAGAGACAAATCGTAGAGACAGGGTCCTCAAGAAGGTGATAGAAATGGAAGTGAAGAGTACCAAAGGTCTGAGAGCTGAAAGATCCAGGCAAGAACAGGGCATGCCCGAGAGAAAACAGAGAGTGCAGTGGCGCAAAGCTATTGAGCGGCTCAAGTGGGCCCAATCCAATATGAACATAGGCACTGTATTGAAAACCAGGTTTGCCAGTGAAGTAAAGAAGAAGCAAGAAGCAATGATAGCCATGATATACAATATGGGCTGTGAAAGATTTGGAATACAGAGCAAAAAGGCAACACCTAGAGCTGGCCAGCTGAAGTCAGTGGGAAATTAAAGCCATAAGGGAAGACCTCAGGCAGCTCAGAAACATTATCACAGAACACGGGAAGAGGAGAAGCAAAGCCTGAAGGAGCTGGGAGACCCACTCAATAAACAACTGTGCAGCTTAGCATGCAGAAAATCACAGGAAGGTGCAATCCAGGAAAAGGGCAGAGTTTACATCAAACCCCAACAAATTTGCAATGAGATTATTACAGCACAAGAAAAGTAGGAATCTGCAGTGCTCAAAGCCAAAGGTAGAGGAGTATTTGAGGAAGATGTATAGCAATCCATTAAGGGAGCAGGACCTGGGAGAGCAGGAATAGCTCTTAAGCCCTCTTATGCCACAAAGATAATTTGATAAGGCAGAACCAAATGAGACTGAAAACAAGGATCTAGCAGCTTTTGAGAATGATATGGAGGAAAGGGAAGATGCCAGAGAGCTGGAAAACTGTAGAGGAGTGCTTCACTGTAATGGAAGTCCAAAAAAACAGGGACTATCTCTCTCCTTCACATAGAAGGAAAGATCTTCCTAGCTATTATCACCAGTAGAATGACCCAGTACATGCTGGAAAATCAGTATATAGATATAGCATACCAAAAAGGCAGAATACCAGGAATATCAGGCTGCCTAGAACATAATAGTGCATTAGCCAAATCATCAAGCGACGAAGGAGCTCAAAGGAGATCTGGCAGTCTTACGGCTAGATTAGACCAATGCACTCGGCTCCATTTCACACCAGCTAGTTTTCACAATTCTCAAGAAATATCACATGCTCTGCAAAATCCATGTGCTTCTGAAGAATTACATTGATGGATTCAGGATAAGGTTCACGAGAAAGAGACTCGTGGGGCTGATTGGGACTGGCTGCACAATCTCTTAACTTGTTTGCTGCAGAATTACATCTGCTTCCGAAGTAAGCTGGAAGAACAAGCTGAGGACTAATGATGAAATAAAAAGTATACTAACCGCCAACAGCCTTTAGGGGTGACATGACAATAATGACACAATCGGGCAAGGGAAAAGGATGGCGGAAGAGTTTATTAAGTGGACCAGGATGACTTGTAAGGCCCGTAAATCCAGGAGTCTGGAGCTAAAGTAAGGGAGAGTGGATAATAGCATCTGGTTCAGAACTGGAGAAGAGGAGTCACAAAGCTAGGGGTTACCAACACAGGATCGTAACAGGAATACTCTGGCATCTCGTGTTTATGACTGCCCAATAACAACAGTTGTTGCCTCCTGTTTTCTTCATCGGTGAAATAATTCCGAAGACTCAATTTTCTCAATTATATCCTGTTCCACTAGTTTTAGCTCCTAAGAAAATTAATTTCTTACTGATTCTAGTGGACCGGTTCAAATCAAATCAAAATTTACATTAATGAGTGATGAAATTGTTGACACTGGTTGCATGGAGGAAAAATGAGGTAGCATTGCAACCATTTACTTACTAAATGTTCAACGCAACAAAAAGACATCTGCTTAGTATAGGAGTGTCTTTGTTTATATTATAAAATCGGTATGCTCAGGTTGACTCATAATTTAGTCACATGCAGTAAACCAAGCACAGGAAATGGATACCTTAAATATGCTACAAAGTACTGTAATTCAAGCGGAGAGACTCTGGTAGTATGGAAACAGTTGACCCTGTATCATACAGTACATCAAGTTAAGTGAATACAGTACTGTATACCTTTTCTTCAGATGCAGTATAGTAATGGTATCTTCTGGAAAGTAGATACTTGGATTTTCCATGCTAAAGACAGTCACTTTAGGAGTAATTACTTTATATAATTCTCTGGAAGGCAAACTGTAGCAGATTTTAACAAAATGTCCTTTTGTCTTACACTTACAGTATGGCACTGCATCTTTTGCAGGGCATCCAGTATAATTTGCAGTGTGCTGTGTTGATCCACACTGAAACATGTCTTTTTCTGGGTATTCACAGCTGTGGACGTTTGTATAGGCAATCTTGGTCTATTTTTATTGTAATTGTTCTGTGAGCATAATTTATCAGGCCTCTGTGCAGGATTCATGGCTTGTACAGTACCTTGATTCAATGTTTGTGCCTCCACCACTGCTGATTCAATCTAGTTTGCAATTGTACTAGCTTTTGCAAGGGTTAGCTCAGTTTCTAAAAACAGTATCTCTGATTGGAGAAAATTTATTTTTTTCTACAAGCTGATCTCAGATCATTGCATCTGTAAGATCTCCAGACCTACATGTAACAAGCATTTCTCACAAAGCTGTAACATACAGTACTCCGTAGCTCTGTCATTATTTCTCTGCCCACACTAGCAAAATTATAACATTCAGCAACCACATACTGTACACATTCCATGCAAAAACGTTCTTTAGTGCATTAAGAGCAGTTTCATATTTTTCATGAACTGAAAGCAAAGTATCACAAATATGCTGTTCTTCTGCTCTGAGGCAGTTAATAAGTAAAGCATGTTTTCTCGCTTTGGGTAGGTTCCCATTATTAACAGCAAGCATTAACAGCAGAGTTTTGGATCCAAGCAGTAATAGTCATAGTAAGCTCACCCTAGTGTGAAAGGTGCTTCTACAGGGTCAGTAGAGGCATGTTCATTGTCAATATGTACTTATGTTCAGCTCAATAACAGTATCCAACTATGCCAAATTAGAGATGAGCTTTGGACTCAACTAACTAAGGAATTTATGAAAGTCATATTAGAAATGAACTTCCTCCTAAGTTTTGGAAGCCCTTCAATACTTACAGTATAAGCATATTTTGCCTTCTTCATAATGTTATGCATGCAGTAATCCTCAATAGTTTTGAATTCAAAACAGGAGTCAACCAAGGGTGTGTCATACACCAGCACTATTTTCATTGGGTTTTTTTCTGCTGTGCGCCATTTGAAAACACACAAGCTCTGTTCTGGAGCACAGCTGACCTACTGATCAGATGGTAAATTCAACATAAGACTTACAGACTCAATAAACACCAGTATGCTAATTGTATCACAGTATGATTTTCCAGATTGTTTTCAACATGAGGTACAATATCTGAAAAGATGGAGTTTAGACTTAATATTCATTAGAATAAAATTTCCATAAGCAGACTCCAAGTGTACAGTACATATCCCAGATCCATTGGCTTGGATTCAAAATTAGTGTCCATGGCGTGTATTTCTACTGAGTATGGCCTGCAGCTAGGATCACACCTCCCCCTTCTCTTAACGACAGACTGCTTTACTTCTAAATGTTCTCCATTCATTAAAAGTTTCATTTCACACTTCTCTACACCTATTCTGACTTCACACCTCTTGATTGGCCTCTCTTTCTGTCCCCTGATCCCGCCTCTCACTCCTCCTCCCCCCCCAGCCTTTGTTCTCCAGCTACATTACCTTTGCTTACTGCCTTGTCTTTCTCACACCTGAAGAAGGCTCCACGGCCAAAATGTTGTGTTTTCTTTTGTCTTTTTTTCAGCATGGAATAAACCTATTACTTGTTCCTTTGCAGCCTATGCATGCTGACGCAGCTACCCACCTGAACTAAGATAGAAGAGAAGTATCTGGGAAAGATCTCAGCACTAATATCCAAAGATGTCAGAATGAGGAAGCAAAGGGAAAGCATTAAGGAGAGCCCAAGCTCACCATGACTGGGTTGTGCAGTACACTACCACATATCTCCTGAGACAGCAAATACTCAGCCTGAGGTGTACAGTCATGGAAGGAATTAAACAGTTTGTCTTGTGGTTCTCATGCTCAAGATGGCATCTTTTAAAAAAGGAGTTCCCAGACCTGGTTGTGAGGGACCCACAAACATGCTGTTTTTTTTAACCAAGTACAACCAAATACTTAGTAAAGCCTCTTACAACAACAACACTGCACATGAAGTCACAAGGGAGTTTTGGCTGGAGAAATTCTACATCTGTTTTCATTTTGCTGATGAAAAATGCTATGAGGGGTGGCCATACATTGCAGGGCTCAGGTCACATTTAGACTTCAAGGAACTATTTTGAACTATTTGAAAAGAAGGGCTGGTGTTTTTAATGATGAAGAAACTCTTGTTTTGCAGACTGCGCATGTTTCAGAATTGAGTGGAGACTCTATTTTATGTGTCTCCACTCAGCTCTCTGTACTTAATGGTTGCCATGGGACACTGTTTTAAATTCTTCGCTTCCTGTATCTGATCTTAATGTTTCAACAGCCAACAGAAGGGATCTAATTCCTAATCTATATGATTTTCATGTAAAAAATCAGTCCCCTCCCATTTCCCAACCCTCACAGTCACACATTCACTCAAGGTGTACCTTGTACAAACCTACTCATATTTTGAGTGTCCTGTGATAAATCACTTTGGGGTCTAAATTACTAATGCGCTTTCAGATTTAACTGGGATGACTATATCCCTGGGCTTTTGACATTCAATAAAATGTATTTACAGTAAGAAAGTAGTAAAAATCAAGATGGCATCTCATTAGACCAATCAAGGGGTAAATATATGATTTATAGAAATGTGAAATAAAAAGTTTAATGGTTAAAGTTGAAATTATTTAAATAGTATTATTGTTAATAATATTATTGTTGTTGTAGTAATTTTTACTACTTTAGTTTTTTAAAATAACATTAGAAAATGTAGGACTGATGGTAACTGATGTCTGTGAATGGATATGTACTAAACTAGAATTCCATTTTTGGGGAAATCAGTAAAGTTGTCCTTGGTGTGGTTCATGCTAAAATGTCCCCAGTTTGTATCTGGAAAACTTTGGCAGATATTTTGATTAGTACTACTGTAGTGTATTAAATTTTGCATCCATGGATTTTGAAAAAAATGTAATACCCATGAAGTGATGTCACATGTTGCATCACAATTGGCCTTCTGTGATGTCATCAGAACCCTTAGCATCAAGGTTCCAATCTTTCACAAGAACAAGCTACTGATAAACTAGGCATTTACTGTACTGTCTGGCTAACATAGTGAGAAGATGCAGGCTGTGAAGAGTCTACTGGCGGCTTTTGGGCTCCTAGTGTGGGGAGGGCAGTTTGCTAATGAAAAGAGGGTCCCAATCTCTGCAGAGCTCCACTTGGTGCTCACTGAGGCTAAACTGCTGATCAGACAGGAGGAGGAGCTGTGGAGGCTGAGGAAGGACAGACAGGAGACTGGGCAGCTCATGAATAGGCTCCTCGGCAGGCAACAGTGGGCAATGCTAATCTATTGTACTGGGCTAACAAATTCCTTCCTTTTTAAGTTAAATAAACAGTAAAGTTATTCCATAGTGACTTTCCAATTTATTGTTCAACTAACAATTTTGTTAGTACCAAAATTTTTTTTTGCAAAAGTCTGAACTACTTTATTGACTCTTTAAGATTGGCATAGAGTATACAATAATTTACACTTCACCAGTCATATTCTGATGTGATATTATTATTATTATTATTAAGGTTATCTTAGCCAGTACAAAAAGTTAGCATATAATTTGTTCATCCATATGAGCAGTCATTCAGCTGCCTAGAAAGGCCTTCATATGAAACTGATCATACGGAGAATCCACCAGCAAAAGGCCCAGAGCCAGTGTCTCTATGTAACTCAATTTCATACTGTACAGTGACCAGTTATGTAATTTTCCTAAAATCTTTATTAAAATTCCTACTGTATTTGATAAATTCAATTTTATTATTCCTTCTGACAGCTTAAAGCATCCCACTGGCAGCCTCAGGAAGTGAAAGGCGTTAGCTTGACCTGTGACCCGCCAGAATGTGTGGAGTGGGGAAGAGCTCTGAGAGCTGGGCCCAAATGATCAGGACCCTGTCCACAGAGACAGTGAGGGCAGGCTGCCGTCTGTGTGTGGAGTACAGTGGGCTCCTTCACCTCCTGTGCTGTGTCCTGGTCTGGATCAAGTGGTGTCTCACACAGAAACAGGTTAGAGTCTGAATAATCAGACTGATAAAACTGTACCTTGCTGGTAGTAGCAACAGACGGTACAGAGCAGGAACTGTCTTCTCTAACACAGCATGCACAGCCACGATTTATTTACAACTACTAGATCAATAATTCTTTCCAAAAACAAAAATATTTTTAGAAGCCATTTGTAGTTTTGAGTATTACACAGTATTTGTATTTTAAATAATATAGTATTCCAGCAATGTTTATTAATTTTATCCTAAGCAAGCTTTCAGATCACAACTGGGTCACGCCAACTAATTTGGGTTTAATCACTTATTAACAATCTAACTAGGACTAGATCCATCCACCACAAATTCGTAGGATCATAAGGGAGGAATGAAGTGATCTCAGAACACTATAATCTTACACATTCGTACTGTTACATCCCATATTAAAAATTGTCAAATTTGATGTTGGCACTTTGATGAAACTGGTGTTCCAAGTATGAGGTTTAAGATACTTTTTGCTTGTCCCAATCATGACCTTAAAAGTAACCATTTACAGTAATAGCTTAATATCCCAGGGCAAGAGAGCAGTAGTTGCTGACAGCAATAACAAACCTGAGCTCTAATGTTGCTCTATCCCCAGAGCAATTGCCCAGAGAAGACCCTGCCCTGGCTGTATGCCGAGAGTAAGGAGAGGGACACAAAGAGTCATTGGACAGCAGAGCCCAAACCCTGGTACTGAAAGTACAGAGCACACCAAGAGAAGGTAGAGTAGAGGGAGGGCATCTTAATAATTGCCTCTATGGATCCCTGCAGTGCCCAGGAAAGAACACCAGGGGTCCTAGTGTATAAGGTCTGATGAATAGTGTGCTACTGGATTAACATTTCAGTTTAGGAATATTCCAGTGCAACGACATTTGTGTTAAAAGTCTTGATTGAATTACTCCCTCCAAAAAATAAAGTCCTTAATTTGATAAGTTTGATTTATTTGTGATGCAATGAGTTTACGGCTGCTCTGTTATTTCTGCATGTACTGTACAGCCAAGATAAGACATTTTGGATTCCCCAGAGTCACCTGTTTGTGCTCTCCTGAAACACATTCCCTTCTGAGAAAATGTGTAAAAAGATTCGTTGTCACCAGCTGTAATAAAAATGTGTTTTGACCATTAACATCAGTGTATCTTTAGTTAAATTAAAATAGTTTAAAATATACTTTAAGTGATCATTTTCATTCATCTTATTCAACTTGTTCACTGAGACAAAAAGCTTTGTAAAAACTAACATCTGTGTTTCCCTCCACACTGAAGGCAAAATGCTCCAACTTTTGGTAGGTTGTGTAAAAGTTTGGCTTCAATCTCTGGACATACTGATTCAATGTCAAGATGATTGATGAGTAAATCTGAACCGCAAATCAGACACCCTGAAAATGTATGAAAAGGATTAATGGTTTATGAAAGTGGAATAATTTATCAAAATCAACTGTCTTAATAAGAGTGTAAGAAATGCCTGAGGCTTGCTCTGTTTGATTGTTTGAACACCTGTAATTAGTTAATTGGTTATGAAAAGTTAATGTTGCTTGGGTGATTCACAGTTTATCCATCTGATCTTGTGCTGGGGTGGGGCAAAGCTACAGAGCATACTACCTTTGAAAAGAGACTGTTAGGCCTGGCTTTATTTGTCCCTTCAAGGAAAAAAGCGCATTTCTGAACAGCTTACAGAACAAAACAATTTCCTCTTTAAATTTCCCTGCTTCCTTTTTTTTAAGTAAGGAAGACCTCTGGGTTTTTTAGCTTTTTGGTACTTCTTGTGTGTGTTTTAAAGTTTTTGATGACGAAAGCTGAACTGTGGAATTTACGTGGTATTTTGGATTTTCTGCCTGTTGTAATGAAATCTGAGAAAGAGAAACACAAGACCTGTTTGCTACTAAAATCTTTCTTAAAATCTGTATCTCATTGAAAAAAGGACAAAATTCTTTGCTTGAAAAGAATCAGGAACAACATGAGAATTGAAGAGCTCCTCTCCTGTTTGTGCACTTCTTGGTGATATCATTCATACACTGTACCCCGAGAATGACTGACCTACTGTAGTTGAAGAGCTTTGAAAAGACGTGTTGCTCACAGTCCTCACAAAGCCCCAGAACCCTGGCAACAGGAAGGGTAAAGAAGAGAAGATTGGAATTTCTATTCATGGCAAAAGTATTTGTTACTTTGTTTGGGTTTAAGTGCATTACAGAAACAATGTATTTTTAGTTCTCGTTGCTTACCTATAGTCTAAGGCTGAATTGTTGATAATCACGTTTTTGAATACAAAAAAGTATTATATACAGTTATAATAGTTTTGATGTGCCTAATGCTCACTGAAAATTATTTTTCAGAACTTTATTGTAAAATATAGAAGGATGACTCTCAGAAATGTCTGCTGGCATTTTAAAATTCAGGTGCAACTTTAATTGTAACTGAACAATATTGGGGGAAGTCCCCTGTAGTGGTTATTGTTGGTACATCCAGCTCTGAGAAAATCTCCTGGGGAAGGATTACATACAGTTTTACTGTTGAGATCATGCTAAAGATCATGATACATATGGAAAACATGAGCTGTGAAGGAATAAAATGGAGGTGTTTATTCAACATTAAATTGCAGTGGGGTTAGTTATCACACACAGTATGCTAAGTAGTTATAAGGTACAGAGTGTAACTGTCACTGAATGTGCAGCAGTATCATCCAGGAGAATGTGGGCAGCAATGCAGGGTGTTACTTTAATCTGTCTGCTTTAAGTACCATGAAACACAAACAAGACTTCTCCATTGAAAACTGCATCACAGTGCATTTGGAATGGAAAGCAGGAGGAACTACTCTACACAAAGTTTTGGAGGAGTATAGAACAAACTACACAGCCATTTTGATGAGCAGGCACTCTGGCTTTATTCAAGAAGCAGCAGAATGATCTTTAAATCCACTAGCTACCAGCAATTAAACTACTGTATCTAAATTAACTAAACACTGCGACCAATGGTCTCTTGTTTCTTTTCTGTTTTTACTGCCTTTGGAAATGTTGGTGCCCTGCAAATCTAACTAACGTGCTTGACTTATGTTAACAAGGTATAATGTGAAGATTGCTCATTTGAAGGGTGTTTAGAGATATTAAATAAATGTGGGCTTGTACATTTTATGGAGTTTGTACCAGCTGTTGAAAGGAAGTCATTTGTGGGTCATACTGATAATGCACAGGTAGAATTCTGTTGAAATGAGAGAGGGTAATTTTCATTGAAATGTACAGTAATCATGCATGAAAAGAATAGGTTGATTTGCACGTTACAGGAATACAGCACCTGTTTTTGAACACTACTTCATTGCTTCCATTCCAATAGAAAGGACGCTTTCTTATGCTTGACCAATTAACTTGCAAGAGGAAAATTATCATCCTGGAAAGTTAAGTCAGAAATATTGTCTTCTTTTACACATTTTAGCCTGTTGCCTTAGCTTTGCATCTCTGTAGGTATTATTAAGTTAACTCTATTTGTCCTGGAACCTATAAAATATCAATATTGTGCTACAGTAGATTGGGTTGTGGTATGCTTTATTTGATTAGGAGGAAGATCTGGGGTTGGACAAGCTCCAGTTAAATTCTACAAGATATCTCACTCAAACAATAAACATTTCTTTAAAGTAGTGCATTTTGCTGTGTGTTTTCACATAGCCCTCCATGAACCTAAAAAAACAAGCCAGAAAACCAGCAAAACATACTGTAAGTCTTCAGTCTAATTTTGAAAACTCAGCCACCTGGAACATCTTTTACACAGGTTGGCTTAGAAGCTGTTCTTAATGCTTTATGCTCTACCCCAAGTTAGCCCCATCTTAACTACTAAGAGTCAGTTAAGATGGTGCTAACCATGTAGGAATTCCTAAGACATTTTTTTTTTTACTTTGTGCATTTCTGTTATATTAGTCTAGACATGGTCAGTGTTGGGAGACCTCCAAGGAAAAAAAATGGTTTCTGCTGAAAGTGTAGATAGAAACTCTAGTGGTTTCATTCTAAGATGTAAACTTAGAATGCCACTCACAATTTAAGCTTTAGATCATGGATTTCCAACTCCAGTCTATTTAAATCCACAGCACCTCAGAATTTGCTGGGAAGATCTATTATACTGTATATTTTCCCAATTAACCTATTGATTTAGTTCAATTGGATCATCAAGAGACGTGCTAGAATCAAAGCCTGCAGGACTGAGTTTAGATGAAAATAAATAGCATCTAAACCTATTATTGCCCAGTACAGTATTCAGGTAGAAGTTCTGATTAAGATTTAAGCTTTGCTGTGATTAATATTTTTTATTGTCTGAATTCCTTAAAGGGCGGTGGCTATCTCCTCTTTCTTTCTCTCTGGATATGTGCATATGACTATTAAGTAAAATGCAGATAAGGCCAACATAATTTCTGAAATGTATTTTCCAAAAATCGCTCAGCTGGGTATATTAATGAAGACATGAATCAAAAAAGTATGCCTGGATGTTTGAGATGATTATGATGTGTATCTTCCTAAAGATCTTCAAAAAAGAGGATTAAAGGATCCATAGCGAGGATTCTTAATAGTTTTTAAAATGTAGGCTTTTCCCAATATTCGCAAAGACCAACTTTCAATGACAAAATCCTTAACCCCAAGATCTATCCTGTGCAAGTAGGTCAAAATACTGAACAATCTATTAAAGGACGAATTCACATCTTACTACATCTGCAATCATTCTTTAACTATTAGGGCAGTGGCTAATACAATTTGAAACTGACAATTCTGTGCCATACATGAGCTTTGCAGAGTAGAAACCTTGATGGTAACAAATGTGGAAGCAAAGCCTTCACTTCAATCCTTTTCTTTTTCAAATCCAATTGCTGATGTATTTGGACCCATCTTTGAAACTTGGGCAAGACCTGAAACACAAAATATCACTAATCAATAATTATTTATATTTCAGACCATGGTTCTGAATGTACTCTTGATGCTATGCATAGGTTGTTTCGCCACTGTTTCTGGGAATCTTGGCTTTGTCCGTGTAATGGGTTTTGCTCAGGCTCACATTTTACTGTGGCTCTTTTACAGATCACAGTGACCTTAACACACAGCACTGTCTGAGAATTGGCAGTGATGTCATAATAGCAGTTTGGAGTTGTCACATTCTATAGACCTTCAAATCTTCTCTGTAGTCATAAAGCTGTACCCCAGCAGTCTCTCATTAGACACTGCAAACCAGTTTTGCAGACTTGCATATACTGTATGGCGAAGTGTTTAAGTCATGATGTAACAGATGTTTTCCAGTTTAAGTTAAAGCTTACCGGGAACCCCCCTCAACATGGACTTGCAGGTGTAGGATGTTCTCAGCAGCAAAACTACTGCAGTTTTACTCAGTAATACTTTTGGTTCCTTTAAAAAACCATAATAAGATAATTATTTTTTTAGTTTAGAAACGTAAATTGTTTGTTTATTTATTTCTTGCAGAGGATACCCGTGAGTCAGTCAAGTTTTAAATTAAGCTAGGGACTAATGTGTCAGGGCGCTTTTGCTCTTTAACAGAGAACTGTCTTCTGTGACAGATCCTTTTATATTTATGCAGATGAATGACATACAGGAAGGGTAGGCAACCCTTTTGCAGCTGGGTTCCTGCAGCTTTTAAAAGCACCTTTCAATTAGCACCTGAGTAATACCAGGAAAAACACAAGTGGTTTTATTTCTACATTGATTCAATTAAGTCATTGAGGTCCAAGATGGAATGAAAGGCAGAAAAAATTGCAGCACCCAAGGACCAGAGCCACCTGTCCCTGGCTTACAGAAAGTGATGTGACAGGCTACAGGCTGCTCCATGCAGAGGATGAATTTGCTTTTTAGCCTTGTGTCCCCTCTCTGTGTGTGTGTGTAATCTGCGTACAGACTCTCAGGTTTGTCTCTCGGTTTCTGCTGCTTCCTGGCCTGTGTGCTTGTCTGCTCAGCAGGGTCCTGCAGCTCCTTGCTGCCTGGGATGAGACTGGTCTCCATGGCAACCAAAAAACTTAAGCGTTCCAATGGTGTTTACCAGGAAAAAAAAATAGATAGCAAGTTTCAGGCTGAGAAAAAACTGTACTAAATCCTGTACTAAATAATATGATCTTAGATCAAGCAAAAGAGTTATACAGTAGGTACAGCAAGCACTTAAGATTGATATTCTACCACTTGTACTTATGGAAATGATATGTTACTCATTTGACATTAACAAAATTCGCCCAGCAGTCTTCTTCATTTGACTGCTAGTAGAAAATTGATCTGATGATTTTATCAAACTATTTCCTGAAAGAATCTTGGGCTTGACCTTTAACAGCATAGCTGAGCACAGACAGCACAACACTACACTTACACTGGTTAAAGAACTAATCTGCCTCCTAAGGATATCTGCACTTCATGTAGGGTGGAGCAGTCCTTAGCCCTGACGCAACCTGTATCCTCCAATTTCATCTCTTGTTTTCCCATTTCTGCTCCATTAGCACTTTTACTTACAGTATAAAGGCAAATAAACTAGCAGTTATTGAAGTAAACCCATTTGTCCTCCTTTTGGGGGAGCAAGGTGTTAAAAAACCGAATTCAACGCTCTTTCATCAGAAACAATACTTAGCCATTAAATGCTGTGGCATCATTACTACTTACATTTGGAATTGGCTTGGGATGTGGCACACATGAAATTTGTCAAGACAGATGTCACAGTCAGGTTAGGAATATCTCTTTTTTGTTATTTATTTCCCTGGTGGACACAAGTTATTCTCTGCTGGTGCATGTCACTCAGAAATTGCCCTGCAGTGGGAAGCCATCTGCTTACTTTCACTTTTATTTTATTTACATTGGTGGCATGAATTCTTCCCTCTGCTAAGCCTAGTTTAGGTTGACATGATGCCAGAATGGGCTTTAGAAGCTGTTTTCGTTCGGTCTCTTTGTGTTCTTTAATGTGGTGTCCAGGGCTTTCAAAGCGCAGTGCCAGAAGTGTGCCAGGGTTATGAGTCTTGTGATTGCTGCCGGCTTCGAATGTATGTTTGACTTGACTTCCGTTTCTATGCTGCATCACGGCCCTGAAGACTTAAAACAGTAACAACAACTTTATATGTTTTCTACATTTTTTGAAGTGCTTCTAGAGTGTTTGACAATCCCAGCGTTCCACTTCCCAAGTTTGTAAAACTGGCAAGCTTCTCCCAAAAGGCTGGAAAAGATTCCTAAAACATGTTGGGGTTTTTTTTCTATAAAGGCACAGCTGTATTCTGGGCTCTGGTCACAAGCCGAAGTCTATGAGCCATGCAGAGTATGGTCCTTTTGCAGGCACAGGCAGGTACAGAAAGCTACTCAGCTTGCCAAACATTGTTAAGGCTCTATCAGTTTCAAACCATTTCCCATATTTTTTGTTAGGACAGATTCATCAACGTCACAGATGTCAAAGGTTGATGACAGCCCAAAAACATCTCATTTCTGCAGATGGCATGCCTCTAAGACACCACCTTGTCTATTACTGGCACATCTTGCTTAGATGCTCTCCTGTTCACTCTTCCTGTTCATGTTGACTAATGAAATAAAACTTTATTTGGTATTCCTCAATCATTCTACTCTCAGTGTCATCAAAAATGTGGATAGGTCTGAACAATGAATGAATGAATATTCATGTGTTTTTTGCAAAATGTCACATAATATATAATTGTAAGGTGATGCAACATTACATGAAACAATATAACAGAATCTGGATTTTATATTTGGATACACACAAGGTTTGAACTAAGTTTTAGAAATTAAAGTGTCTAACTCAATCTGTGGAGTGCCTAATGTCTTATTAAGAACATGAGATACAGTAGATTACAAATGAGGAGACACCATTAACCCCACCTACTGTAGCTCATTCAGTATAAGTACAGTATGAGGAGTTAAATTCAAACCTACACCTCCAGAAGAAACACACACCTGAACAGAGTGCATTAGAGTTCTCTCTTACCCTGACGTTTTTCATTTTGTTCCTTTCCATTACATTGTCTGTCTAATTGTTTAATTAAATGCATCGTTATAATAATTCTAACAAAGCTCCAAGGTGTTTATAGGTAACTGTATCTTTAATGACTTGGAAAATGTAAATAATCAGCTGGGAAAGACTTGAAGAAAAAGCCCACGTGCTGTATGTCTAAATAAGATTATTAGGATAATTGCTTAAAGATGGATCAAAAACGAGTCAATTGGCCCTACAGGAATTGAGTATGCTCCATACATACAGTAGATACAGTACAGTACTGTATATCTATATACTGTATATTACCAATGTACAGAAAAATGTTTCTGTGTAAGCAGTTAGTTTTGTGAAGTGAATGCTATGGTTCCCTGGAAGAGTACAAGCTAATAATAGATGTATTGTGAAACAGAAAGCACAGACTCTCCAAATGTGAATTACTCCAGGGTAGGTTCTCATCATGATAGACAATAATCAACAGAAAATTATGGTCATAACATAGATGCACATACTGTATGACTGTTCATGTCACTTCTATACAACTAGCATCTGTATATCGTAAACGTGAGGCTGCCCAAAATGCTGAAAAGCACAGCTGAAAATTAAATTCAATTACAGTTGCACAGACATCTGAACAATAAGATTCAGTTCTGAAAGTCTGATCACTAAGGCTATAAAAACAATATACAGTACACATTAAAGATTTTTAAAGTAACTATAAATCTGAAGCCTGATTTATTGTTAAAGGTTCTAGAAAAGCATTGTGACATACTGTATGCATCCTGACATCACCCAAGCTGCCAAGCAGTGATTTGCTAAAACTGATCATATGCAGTATTATTACACAGTATAATTAGAGGTTCTAGGGACAGGTTCAGGTAGAATTAAAGAGCAAGTCTGAACAGGTGTGTCTAGAAGAAGTGCAGGAGAAGAGAGGATATACAGTGCCTTGCGAAAGTATTCGGCCCCCTTGAACTTTTCAACCTTTTGCCACATTTCAGGCTTCAAACATAAAGATATAAATTTTTTTTTTTATGTGAAGAATCACCAACAAGTGGGACACAATTGTGAAGTGGAACGAAATCTATTGGATTTTTGAAACTTTTTTAACTAATAAAAAAAATGAAAAGTGGGGCGTGCAAAAGTATTCGGCCCCCTTGCGTTAATACTTTGTAGAGCCACCTTTTGCTGCGATTACAGCTGCAAGTCGCTTGGGGTATGTCTCTATCAGTTTTGCACATCGAGAGACTGAAATTCTTGCCCATTCTTCCTTGCAAAACAGCTCGAGCTCAGTGAGGTTGGATGGAGAGCGTTTGTGAACAGCAGTTTTCAGCTCTTTCCACAGATTCTCGATTGGATTCAGGTCTGGACTTGGACTTGGCCATTCAAACACCTGGATACGTTTATTTGTGAACCATTCCTTTGTAGATTTTGCTGTATGTTTGGGATCATTGTCTTGTTGGAAGATAAATCTCCGTCCCAGTTTCAGGTCTTTTGCAGACTCCAACAGGTTTTCATCCAGAATGGTCCTGTATTTGGCTGCATCCATCTTCCCCTCAATTTTAACCATCTTCCCTGTCCCTGCTGAAGAAAAGCAGGCCCAAACCATGATGCTGCCACCACCATGTTTGACAGTGGGGATGGTGTGTTGAGGGTGATGAGCTGTGTTGCTTTTACGCCAAACATATCGTTTTGCATTGTGGCCAAAAAGTTCGATTTTGGTTTCATCTGACCAGAGCACCTTCTTCCACATGTTTGGGGTGTCTCCCAGGTGGCTTGTGGCAAACTTTAGACGATACTTTTTATGGATATCTTTGAGAAATGGCTTTCTTCTTGCCACTCTTCCATAAAGGCCAGATTTGTGCAGTGTAAGACTGATTGTTGTCCTATGGACAGACTCTCCCACCTCAGCTGTAGTTCTCTGCAGTTCATCCAGAGTGATCATGGGCCTCTTGGCTGCATCTCTGATCAGTCTTCTCCTTGTCTGAGCTGAAAGTTTAGAGGGACGGCCAGGTCTTGGTAGATTTGCAGTGGTCTGATACTCCTTCCATTTCAAGATGATCGCTTGCACAGTGCTCCTTGGGATGTTTGAAGCTTGGGAAATCTTTTTGTATCCAAATCCGGCTTTAAACTTCTCCACAACAGTATTACGGACCTGCCTGGTGTGTTCCTTGGTCTTCATGATGCTCTCTGCGCTTTCAACAGAACCTTGAGACTATCACAGAGCAGGTGCATTTATACAGAGACTTGATTACACACAGGTGGATTCTATTTATCACCATCAGTCATTTAGGACAACATTGGATCATTCAGAGATCCTCGCTGAACTTCTGGAGTGAGTTTGCTGCACTGAAAGTAAAGGGGCCGAATACTTTTGCACGCCCCACTTTTCATTTTTTTATTAGTTAAAAAAGTTTCAAAAATCCAATAGATTTCGTTCCACTTCACAATTGTGTCCCACTTGTTGGTGATTCTTCACATAAAATAAAAAATTTATATCTTTATGTTTGAAGCCTGAAATGTGGCAAAAGGTTGAAAAGTTCAAGGGGGCCGAATACTTTCACAAGGCACTGTAGGTAAAGATATTTGGAGATAGCTCTAAGATAGCTAACTCTAAGATAACACTTGTTCTAGAAGTAATTTGGCTGATGCTTTTATGCAAATCGAGTTATAAATTGCACCCATTTATACTGCTGTATGTTTTACTGAGGTGATTTGAATGTACCTTGCTCAAGGGTACAACAGCAGTGCACCATCTGGAATTAGATTTGACAATGGTGAAGATTCAGTCTTACATGTATTTGACTGAGTTGCATCAGCTTCTAAGAGCCTATGGAAAAGAGAACAATAAGGACTCATAATTCCAGATGATCATAATTACCCAATTTAGACAGTATTGGTGCCCAAATGGTAAATTCCTGGTAAAAATGGTAAAAAGACACAACATAAATTATCTTTACCTCTTTATTAAGTTCACACCTTAATAAGAGCATCTTTGAGATTATACATCCGTGCTCTCAATTTCTTGTATAACAAAGCTCAATGGTGTCACATGTATGCCCGTAACAGAAAGTGACGTTGCTCTTGAAACTTGAACAGTATCTCTTGGCAGATGACCTTTTGGAGATCTGGTCTCTTGGTTTCTAATCTGGGCACGAGTGACCATGATTAAATCCCAGCAGGAGACAGAACAGACTTGCAATCGACATCCTTGCTTTGTATTTCCCACAAGTTTTAGTTAGACAAGGACAATGGATAGCAAACCACTGTGGCAAGAATCAACCTTCCATACCCCTCAGATGGGGATCCCTCTGCCTGATCTGACATGATAGAAGTTTTTCCTGGTTTTACATGCAACACCCCTGTGTATAATGTCCACACAAGAGTGAGTTGTGCAATTTCTTTTCAGGTTGTTCTTTTGGCTGCAACTTGGCTATAGTGCTGTTAGTGAAGTGTTTTCATCTGTATGTTTCATTTTAGATTTCTCTCAGCGATATGATAGCACTTTGAAAAGTGATAAGTGAGGCTCTTCCAGCAAAGGTCTTCAAAAACAGACCACCTCTGGAGTATGTGGTAAGATAAAAAAAAAGATTGAAATGAAGAAAATACAAGAAAAAAAGCACTTCTGTGCTCATTTATTTTGTATTTGCTTTCTTTAATCTTTGATTTCAGATCATGCAGGTATCTACCATACCATGTGAGCAGGAAAACCAGACTGTGTTTCAGTCCTGGTTCTTAGGTACCCCTCAGTCATCTTGTTTTTATTATTCTAACTGAATTTTGTTAGTTTGGCTCATCAAGCTCTTAGGTTGAACTGTTTGCTTGTATTATTAAAATTTTTCAGTTCATAGATGGTAGAATCAGGTTAGAAATTATTATGCAATTTGTTCCAGATGAGGGACATTAAGCTTTCCTCTTTTGTATGAATTCAATTTTACTTCAACGTTCCTGTACTCTTATTAACCCCTTGAACTGCATGGACCCGGTTATTGTATATGTAGCAAAAAAATAGAACATAAATTACTTTCTTTTATGCATTTAGCAAATTAACAAATAATCACAATAGCCTCTTCTCAAAATCACAGTCTAGTGTATGATGAAAAACATGAAGTGTCTGACAAAATTCAGGGAATCACAAGTTAAAGGTGAAGAATACTTTGATTTTCCAGAGATCAGAATACATCCTTGGGAAATCTGTTTTATCCTTTAATGTTAGCATGACCTCTGGACCAATACAGGTGTGACACGGGCTCGTGCTCTCCGCCGGTCCACCCCGCCCATTTCATCCTGCAACACCTGGGGTGTGAACCCTTGTCTCCGTTTAACGCAACAGGGAGCCAGCCACATGAGTTAAAGGAGACCTCCCCCAGCCCAGGCAGCTGTGGTCACTGCTACAGTACGTGCAGGGAGGGCGATGACATCACCCTGTCCGAGCTAGCTCTGCTACACGGGGACCTTAATGCTGGATTGTAAGGAATTTGACCTTCACTGCTCTCATTACCTTTCATCAACCAGATCAGGCTGACATTTTGCTCTTTTAGGTAATAGTTCTATAATAAAAATATTTACTCTGCATTCTGCATCCATATCATATTCAGTACCCTGCCACTGATTCACATTGATCTGAAACCTAGACAGTGTTATTTGTACCGTAATGTTACACAGAATTAAAAAATGTTGTGTGAGGGAGTAACTGTTAAGAGAACTGAAACTATATAAATAATTTGATGTTTTTCTTAAATGTTGAGCCACTGATCATTTACTCTAAATACTGTACCCCATAATTTGGAGTCATCAGTGATCACTTAACTCAGCTCACCTCTATGACCCTTATACCAGCAGTGAGAGGAAGGGCAGTATGAATGCTTTCCTATGGAAATGAAAATTTGATTGGGACCTTTATCACTTTTCAAGATGCGAGTCCCACAGCAGCCACAAAGGAGAACCCACATCAGCAGAAGCTTTCACTGACAACACCCCAGGCACATCGGTGTCACAGTTACATACAGTAGTAGGCCAAGAGTACCCTGACTGGATAAAGCCTGCCCAGTGCTGGTATTGCTGCTTGACATAACAATGACTCAGACTAACACTGTCTATGATATTGGGCTTGGTCACCCTTCAAACAAGTGCCTTTTCTCCATGAGTCACTCAAATATTGTAATTTGTGTTGCACATTGTCTGATTCAGAGTGCAAATTTATTTTGTTTGCCCTGGGCTAATTTCTCAGGGAATCTGGTGTTTACTTAAGCAGCAGATGGGAGGAGCAGATGTCTGTCCTTCTCTTTCTCAAGCTCGATTGCTCTTAACCCCCGAGTGACTGGTGGCTTGGGATTCCCAATAAGGAGTCATGAAAACAGGGTGCATATTTCCCTTCAGGCTTTCCAATTATTTCCAAACACAACCCATTGTACAGTATGTCTCCTAACTCTCTGATATTGTCAAATACCACTGGCTTCACTTTATTTAACTGCTCAGTCAATGCAGCGCATCTCTGACTTGTTCATTAATCAGAGGTACAACTTTCTGATTTGTCAGAGCAGGAAACTAAATGATATGCATTAAAGTCAATGTAGCTCTGCACAGCAAATAAAAAGCTCCACTTATTAGGTTGCTGTCAACTTTGATTGAGTATGTATACATTGTGTTAAATAATGCCAGAAAATAGTTGTTTCTAGTTGTTGTTCTGTACAGTTTTACTGGCTGATGTGTATTTATATTTGAATATTCATTTTGTTTCATTTTGTTTTTTACAGTTTTGTTTTTGTGATTTCTAGGGATTCAGTTGGTGATTGCACTTTTTTTTTTATTTTCCGCTTGGGAAAGATTAGGTTTTATTCTGGTTAACCCTTTCTCTCCCATTTGTGTTTCTGGTCCTGTTTAAGAGCTTGCTTTCTGTCTCACAACCCTGAGAAATATCCTTTCTTTTTTTTAGATAGCTGAACAAAGACTCAGGTTTTACATCAAAAGGAGCAATAAGTTTAAAAACTACCAAAGTAGAAAAATGACAATAATACACACATGGTACACGAAGCACAACAAATTTTATTAACATTGCCTCAATCTGAAAACTAAGAGTGAAGAAAGTAGTGCTAAGCAACACAGCGTCTCTTTATTTATTCCTTTAGCAGTATATCATGTAGATAAATGCATCACAACACCATGGCTATGGCGCAGTACAAGGTCACAATAACATTACAGGAACTGAAGCCAAGTGGGCAGAATAGAAAAGTACAAAAAAAGAGTTAACAAGGAATACGAAATGACATTGCCCAGCTATTCTGAGTACTTGAGCTCTCAATGCATTCGCTTTCACTGCTGTGTTCGAGTAATTTAGAAACCTTATGTGCTTTCAGCAGGTTTTTGCAATTGTGCTGCAATGCGATGGTGAGAAGGGCTGAAGGCATGTCTTTCCCCTTCCCCTTTCTGTTCGTGTTTCTGTCTCTTTGCTGAACAAAGCCCTGCATCCGACTAGATTTCATAAATGCAACTTTCCATGGTAACCTAATTGGAATCAAAGTACCCAGGATGTAGAAATCATGTGCCTAGCTTCTTACTTCTTTGTATCACCATCTTAAGATAATGCTTTTAACAAGTCTGTGCTCTCAGCCACGGCTGCAGTTTGCAGTTAAGTCCCCTTTTTCCATTAAAGTAATTTAGATAATAAGCCATTAAGGCAAAGTAAAGTAATATCACATATACATTATGGAAATGTTGGAAACAGCAGAAGAAGCTTTACAAACAAAACACTTAAGATATGATTCCTTTTATAGAAAGCATGTTGCTTCTGTTGAAGTCTTTAAACAGCCCCAGTTCTAAATGAGACAGAGATGGACAGGTCCATTAGCCTTCTTGAAGAGGAGTGTGTACACAATTAGCAGTGAAAGGGCTTCTATAGACAGTCCTGATGACTTCTGAGTCCTTTAGAACAGTGTGTGACTCGCCTCTAAAACCAGGGTTTTCAATAGGGGGTAAAGGAAACATCATTGACTGTCCAGGGGGTACCCAGAAAAGAAGATTAATACTGTATTCACTCCAAATCCAAAAGTATACAAAGTCAACACACATTGTCATCTATGTTTAAGTTGGAAATCCCTATAAAATCAAATTCTAGAAAAGGAGGATCTGAGCTGTTACACATAAGTAGGATTGGGTTTGTAGATGTGTAATGCCATAATTTGAAGTCAGGGAGAACTGACCTACAGTATTCCTCATTGCCAGGAAATGTTAAATCTGGTCACTGCCCCTCCCCTAAAAAAACATTTTTTTATGACTGAAGATATGCTCTTGTGGACATCAAAATTCAAGCTTAAGAATTTGAATTTATATTATACCCTTCTTGACTGATCTCAAGCTACAACTCCAGCATGTGACTGGATGTAAGAAGATCCATAATGAATATCCATTATTATTATTATTATTATTATTATTATTATACCACTGAGAATCCAGTGTTGTTTCCTTTGCAAAATTTCTTTTAGCAGTATATGATACAAACAATGCATATTTAAAATCAGCTTGAAATTTGCCTATATGAAATAAAAACCTACACCTTCAGCTTCCCCAAATCTTGGATCAATGAGAAATGCTTCTACAGTGTATCCTATATCTTTGATAGTCCAACCAAAATGTCCTTAGCATTTGTGACTGCTGGTGGCCATTCTCCCAGCCTAAGAGCCTCATGATTTAAAACAAGGGTGACCTTTTGAACAGTAGCAGGAAAAAAACTTTTTTTTTCCAATATGGATCCTGTGAAAAAAAAGGAAAGGAAATTAATATTTAAGTAGCTATACTATACTCAGATGTAGCAGTAACATATACCTTTGTTAAAGGACACTGAATCGTTTATGTGCCTTTGATCACCATGGTCAACAAGACCAACATCAGCAATTCATTAATCTGGGAATCAGGACCACAGATTTTAGTCAGTTGGTCCCAGGCTATTACTGACAGAGCTGTTTTATCTAGCCTGAATCTATGCATCTGGTCATACAAAAATTTTAATTAAGCCTTTCAGGCAAACCTAGAACCAGGGGAGGTAGTGTTGTTTTATAAAACACAGTCAGAACAGTGAAGGACAAAAATGTGGATTGTAAGCATGCTGCACAGTGTAAAATGCTCATTTGTCTGTTTTAAGGTTGGAAAACATATATAACTTACATTTTAACAGATTTTTTATACATTTCTAGACAAAATCTGTTAAACAAAAGCCTTGACAAAATAATTCTTGTTTGTGAGGGAAAGCCACTGCAATCTTAAAGTATTCATTAGTTCAGATTTGCATTGCTCTTGATTATCACCTTCACAAAAAATCTATTTTTTATCCTGAAATCATAATTCCATTTTTTAAAACAGTTTGTGAAAAGCAGTAAATCTGTAGAATCAGTAAATCCGACAAATGTTACAGTATATACACTTTTAAAAAAGAAAGAGGAGAGGAGAGGTCAAGATGAAGGACCCTTCTCTCAGGGTACCATTTATGTTTCAATGTGACAAACAGACAATACTGTGTTCAACACTTACTACACCTGAGACGCAGAACTACAACCTTTCGGCTATTTTGTTTTCCTGTTTTCAAATGTAACACAAGCGCTCAAATTGTGAATACACTTAATGAATAAGAATGCCACACAGTATTCCTCAAAAACTATTTTTGCTACTACTGTACAAAATGTTCAATGGTTATATAAAGTAAAACTGAAAAAGCAATACATTCATTAAATGTTTAAAATCGGTTGCAGTTCTTGACTTGGTAAACACTGACACCCCAAAATGAAACATGCAAGAAATATGTTTTGTGGTATTCAATGTAAATTTTCCTGTGTGACAGGTATACAACGAAGAAGTGAAGAACATATTAACACTTTACATCACCAATTATCATAATTATAAACCTTTTCCTCAGAATTCTGTAATCAACCAGCACAGAAACCTCTAACACTATTTGGTGTTAATTGGTGTTTATGTGCATCAGTAAATCCTGTATATCCATTTCTGTGTTAACCATTAGCAAAATGTGAAAGCCCTTACTGTCCCAAGTTATATTTGTATATCTTTACAGAATAAAATAAAGTTATGCTATTGCTAAATACCGATATCATGTTGTTAATATTTGATGACATTCTTGAAACAGTATTTGAAGTGAATGCACTGGGTACATAACAATACTGCAAAGCAAATAAGATACATTTATTTACAATAAATCAAATATTGTTTCTTGAAAATTGTGTTAATAACCAATTAATGAATTCTGTACTAATAATATTTAAGCATAATACTCAATTTAATTTCATAATTGCTTTAAAAGCATTGCAAAACATCTGATATTTCTGTAGAACTCTGTCTTGAACAGAGCATTGTACCACTTTCTGCTCAAGGTTTGTTTTTTAAGCAATTATGTACAGTTAGGGAGTTTGTACAATTTAATATCTGCTCAGTATCATGGAAAAAATGTTATTGCTTTCTCAAGACTTTCTTTAGGGTACTGTAAGTGCATCTAATACATTTCAAAACACTGAATATACAGGTATATTTTTATTTCACTAGATAGGACCACTGAGAAAAAATGAGACTTTGCAGTCAAATCTTGGAACTCATTCATACAGCAGGGCATTTACTGCACTGAAGTACCTTGCTTAGTGGTAACAACAGCAGTATCCCACCTAAGATTTGAACCCACAATCCACATGTGCAGTTACTGTCTCATGTCTCATAAGAAGTCAATGGAGGAAATTAATATACTAATCACATTACACATTAAGAGCCCTAATGCATTTTCCCCAACTAAATTCAGCCTCCTCAGAGACTAAGCATGACTTCATTTAACTACAGCTCCACTGCAGCACAGGTCAGACCCTGAGCTCCAGCCCTTTTATAGTACATCTCTAGCCATGCAACTCAAAGACTCCAATCCTATGCCCAAAGAGTGACACTGAAGAATCTGAACACGTTTAGCATACTAAGGAAGCTAAGTCACTGTTCTGTATACACTATTACCTTATACATAATAAGTCTTGTTCTTTCCTCATCCTTTGTGTTTTATCGCTTTAATGCTGAAGTGAAATTGAGAGAAGCTCACACTGTGGCTACTTCACGTTTAGTTCAGTCACACCGGTGAAGTAAAAAGGATTGTGCTTTATTTGCATTGAAACTGCCACTGCATTTGATTTGAATGACTCTCAGTCAACATGATTGCTAGTCCTGGGCGTAATAACATCAAGAAATTATTCTCTATTGCTCTTAATAAAAGGAAACCTATATTTACATTTAACTTTGCATTTTAATAGAAAACATTAGCAATTGAAAGAAATGTTCAAAAACACACAGAAGAGGAATATATAATCCTTGGCCTCCAAGTTCCTGCTGACAGGAGTGCCTTTGAGCCAGGAACCTTACTCAGGGGACCTTTTCATGGTGAATTCCCACTTGACCCTGCCTTTTATTTTGCATTTGGATTCCAGGCTGGCAGGGAAATACGAAGGCTATGTAAAATGTAACAGTAACTACTTGTGGCAGCAAATAGCTATGTACAGTACTTAAACATCAAAACCTACATGGTTTTGCTGGGATGAGAAGAGTTTTCAATAGAATTCCCTGCTTCAGAGGATGTCAATCTTCACTTTAATAAACAAAACAAGCATGTCTTCAAAATAAACAAGGAAATAATAAGCCTGTGAGATACAGTAAGTGCAACAAAATGTAATGTGGCCAGTTTAAATGCCAAGTAAAATTATTTAACATAAAAGGGATTCTGCCCTGTCCACACAGCAATCCAATGTGAATAAGAGAACCCAGCTGTTGGTCACTGAAGTGTTTACTTTGACTTACTGTAAGTGTGTACATTTCTGGTTCTGTCTGAGGTAATGCTATGTGGAAAGCAGGTTAATTAGATGACTGTTGAGAAAAAAAATAACAATGTTGACAAAATAGTTTTCAACAGAAAAATAAATTCTAGGATGTCTTATGCCTTAAAGACAAATGCAATATTTACCTACTGTATATGGACTGCCCAGGGCCAGTTAGTGATTTCCCTGATGGTCCCCCTTGTGTTTTTCTATGCATGTTGTGAAGGACTCTCTGAATGGTGCCCAGATCATTCTTCAAATAGAGGAAAAAAAGAATTGCTAAACTAGACAGAGAGCCAGATCAAAAACCCATGACATGGTTGTGAGGCCAGTGAGCACATGTGGGCGAAGAGCGTGGTGAGTGTACAATAATTAACAAGTGTCTGTGGTTCAAGCAAATAATGCAAATTAAAAGAGCAGGCCACCTGTCATTCAGTGCTGACTAGACATACCACTGTATCTGGCACAGCTGCTCATCTGCAGCATTCTATAAAAACCACTCAACAAACAACTTAAGGGAGCAACAACGCAGTTAAAAACACAACTTCTGAATCGTTAAAAACACAACTTTAGTTTCTTCGTAATAAGGACAGTTTTTTTTTTAATTTTACTCTATAGGAGCTTCAACTGGTACAACCTCTTTATAACCAGGGTTTGTTAGGTCATATTGCCATTTCAATTTCATATAGTGTTTCTTCAGAATTACGCATAGAAAAAATAAATTATGTTGTTATTAATATTATTATTAAAAATAAAATTATTTAATTCAACAGCACCATTGTGGTGTTGGCCACAAAAACAATTAAATCCTGTGTTAAGCGAACGTACAATAATGGTTCTGTCTTAAAATACAAGTCATATTTCATATTCTCACTTTGTTTCTGTATTTTCCTTAATTATTTAGTTGTGTGTCCAGTCTCCAGTCCAATTATTGGAAATGTTTAATTAAGTGTATTTTACATTTTTCTGAGGGTGAATGCAGAGAAACAGTCCATGGACCTAAACCAAATGAGAGTGGTACAGTGCTCAGTCCCATTTTCACAGAAAGAATAATACATTGCCTTGTTTTTCTCCTCAAGTCTTTTCAGGAGCTATTTTTTTCTGGAAAGCAGCAACAATGCAAGAAGCATCGGTCTCAGGTTTTTGCACTAGACATAAATTATAGAATATTGCAAGTAGCAAGATGCCAAGTGAAAAAAAAATGTAATTATCTTGGTAGATGTGAACTCTTTGTTCAAACACACAATAGAACCTTAATATAAATGTTTCTATAAAGGCCGATTAAGGCAGAAACAATGCTGTAGTTCATAGATGTTCACACTGTCACATTTAGGTGAAGTGTTAAGTATTCAAAAGTCATGCACTTTAATAAGTGTTCACAACACATTTTAAATCTTCATATGCATGCACAATATGCATTAATTGTAAGCAAATGTCAGCTTTCTCATTTCTAACTGAGTTGTGGTTTTAACTTTTCACACAGTACCTCGCTGAATTTATTTCTTAAAGCAACAGATTTATGTGCCTTTGTAACCTAAAATTATCAGTTTAATATCGAAGCCCAATTGTGTACTACTTAAGCCAATTAAAACAGGTTCTCTACACATAAAATGTGCAGAAGATGGATTATTTTGTAGTTGGTCATCTAGCCCTAACCATTTTAATTGAAAGTACTGTAACTAATAAAAAATCCAGCTTCAAAACTAGAGAACGTTTAGATTTTAGTGATCATTTAATAAACACTCTGAGAGCTGCTTCCAAAGGTGGCCTGCTTGTTTACTCTTCCTTTGTGACACCAGCAGCTTCAACTGGAGACAAGTGGAGTATTTGTTTTTGTTCTAAAAAGAGATTTAGAAATGGTGTATAATACTGGTTGAATTTTAAACAGCATTGAGGTTTCAGTTTATAACGTAACACAAAAAGCTGGCTCTCATCTCCTTTCCATCCCAGAAAATTATTTTCTAGACTATTCCATTTTACCAAGGATTATCAACATTCTTTTGCTTGGACTTGGTTTGTTTTCTGTGACCAAAGACAATCTTGCCGAGAGCACTCACACGTTGGTGCAGTTGGTAGATGGCGGAGTGTCCACTTTGCTTCGAATCTCCTTGACGTCGTTCAAAGGGGATTCACCTGTAATCTGGCACTTAAAGACCTGCTTGTAGGCCTTCCTGAAGTTTTCTGAGAGGAAGGCATATATAATGGGATTCACAGAGGAATTACTGTAGGCGAGACAGTGAGCAGCTACTCGGAACACAAATGAGGCCTGGTTGAGGGGAAATGATCCAAACTCAACCCAAAGGTAGACCACATGATGGGGCAACCAGGAGATGCAGAACACGACCACTACCACCAGGACCGTCTGTGCTGTCTGTGGAGGACAAGAACAGAATGAGGTCAAATTTACATTAGCCTTAATCAAAATTCAGTTTATAAAGAGAGAAAATAAATAACTAACTTCTTGAGCTTGGTTCCTCTGGTTAACATATTGCTTGCAGAAGAGAAGCATTATATTAAAAGTATTTCCAATTAAATAATATATTGTCTCAAAGCAGGTGTTGTGTTTAGCTCTTCATAAATAACAGAGTTTGTGCCCAGGTACAAGAAAGTGTTGGTAATTTGGTAACAGTTTAGAGAGACAGATTTGACATTTTTTGCATTTAAATTTTGAAAACAAATTTTCGCGATGTCCCTTTGGCAGACTGATCCTATCCAAGCTGCCCAGTGAAGGTGCACGTACAGTATAAATTCAAATACATTTCAGTCTGCAGGGAGACTAATTGGTTGAATAACCAGCTTGAGCTTTGAAAAATGAGGTTTCTCATTGGCCAGTCAGTCAATCTGTTGGCAGCCTCAGATGAAAATCAGATCTGAAAGGCATGGTAGAAAAACACTTTATCACATTAGATTTGAGTTAAATAAAAGCTTTGAGACTTGGGCTCCAGTCTTCGGTTTCAATACATAATACTCTAGTCCATGATGTGCTTTATTTAAAGACAAAAGGTTTACTCCTTCTCCTTCAGAAAGTTGCTCATATTTCTAGCAAGGCTAATGACAACCGAAAACTCATCCTGGATGTACAGGAGGTAGGCTGGACTGCACCCTGGATAGGAGGCCAATCCACTGTAGACCAAAATTTAGTGACACTAAAAAACAACTAGTCAGCAGTGTTTGGAACATGGAAGAAAACCACTGTGCCCAGAGGAAAATCAAACAAACATGGGGAAAACTTCCTGGTATTCCATTTAAATAAACAAATACACCAATAAAAAATGAAAACTGATTATTAGTTACATCTTTTTGTCTGCTAACTCTGTATTGTTTTCAGTTGTTTTTTTAAACAAGCAGTGTTGTACTGTATGTGCATTAAATGGAAAAAAATACTTCACTGTGCAACATTTTCCTGTCTCCCGGTTTTCTTTACTGGCATCCCAGGTGATACACTCTTATTCAGAATCCTAAATAAGTACTTATTTAAAGGACTTGTCATGTAGATTTTTTTGGGAGGACAAAGATGACTCACTTTTCAATAAAGTAATGTTTAGTGTTTAACCAAGAAAAACTGCAATGTAACCACTATTGTAGTTCTTTGCATGATCTTCCTGTTTTGTAATAGCAATAATATGTATGTATGTATTGCTGAATAGCTTTAGTCCTATGCATCAATACATACATCTTTATAGACTGAGTAATATTCTTTAGGAGCCTATTGCACTAGAAGATAATTTCAATAATATATTAAATTTGATATCCCATTACATATTAAATCTTTCGTATACAATGACAAATGATATGTAACAAAAACCAAGACATCATAGTGGTAAATTAAAAACGCACTGTTTAGTGTTCTGGTGACTGTGAAAGGACACATCAGTAAAGTAGTGTGACAGGATCCAGCTGCATGGTGGTATTAATGTAGATAACTATAAATAGCCCCTGAAGTTAGGCCTTGAGCAACACTTTTCCAATATTTCTTGGTCTCAATGCCAAAGAAAAAGATAAGAGGTAATGCACAGCATAGCTCAGCCACAATTATCATGCATTATTAATGCTATCGTAACAATGCACTGCACAAACCAAAACACATACTGGGCTTTAGATACAGATTTCCTCATTTTAAAGATTATTACCTAAAACAGTAGCTCACTGTGTAAATTTAAAGGCTTTGTGTCACTATCATTATATGAATTTGAAGGACATTGCCTTTAAATTATAAAATAGAGGTCTTTATGCATCTCTTTTTACAGAAATGCAGGCAATGATAATAACGGATCTGAAATTGTCACGCTCTTAAACCCCTCCTCTTAAGGACGCTCCAGCCCTTCCTAGTGTTATTCTTGATCCCCTGCACCTGCCTCTGGTTCCTGCCCCTGTCCTACAAAAGCCAGGCGATCCTGCCAATCTGGGCTCAGCTTTGAAAGATGGACGCCCGGAAGCCTGCAAGTCAAGGAGCGACTCGACGGCACAGGCTTCATCACGGCGTCCTGACCTTCTGAGTCCAGGATTAGGGAGCGTCTGGTCCCGCGACCCCCCTTTTATTCTCCCGTCCCTCCGCCGGTCCCCGCTCTGGCTTTTAACTTTGTTCATCTTCGTCAGGATGGATCACCCGGTCTTGGGCTATTTCTACTCATGGATTTGCCTCGGACTCCCTTGGACTGTTTGCCTCGGCCACACCTCCCCTGAACACCAGCGCACCATGGACACACCCCCTGTTTTCCTTCCGGCCCCTTTGCATGCTTTTTTCCCCATGTTTTCCTCACTCCTCCCCGGATTGTGTTGTCCGCATAGGGTCCTAAAAGAATGTTTCGTTACAGAAATACTACAGTCTCCTCACATTTTAATCCTACCTAAGCCTCTAACTGAACTAATTATTAGCTTAATTGGACTGATTTAACACTTAACAAAAAACCTCAACTGTTGATGTTTTAAAGATGCAATGTATACACATTGCAATGATTACAGTAGGAACTATTTTCCTTCCTCACTAACTGGAACACTGTATACAATGGTCATTTTAGGTTCAGAGAACAGTCGTAGAGAGATCCTAAGTTTAAACCACAACTAAATGTATACTGTCCTTATGAAGGTTATGCAACGTTAAATTAATTACTAGATATATATGCTACAGTATATCTCTTCTATACCTACCTGCTAAAGTGAAAACATTGAACAATGTACTGTAGCTGTGTACCTACAGCAGGATAGAGGCATCCAGGGTGGAGGTCCCCCTCCAAATCCTCATTTTGTAAAGATGGGAAAGAATTTACCGCTGTAGCAGGTCAAGGGTTTAAGTAGTACTGTAATTCTACTAAATGAAAACATGAGTACCCTCAGCTTGCCAGGAACAAAATAACTCATCTCTCTACGTCAGACATACCTCACTAAAATGCTCAAAATCTCATGTGCGTTTCACGTTTGCATAAACTGAAGATGAAGAATGACCTGTAAGATGTGTTAGATCTTGCCTGCACAGGCTCAGGTTTGAAAGGGCCACCTCTACAAGACCCTAATAGATATATGCTATTACATCTTTATAGATTTGACATTAAACATTTGTCTTTGGTTGAGGGATTATTTATAGGTGCTGAAGGCAGAGTGCAGGCCCTACATAGCAATTGTAATAGCTTTCATTCCAAAACATAGAAAGCAACATGATTTTGATGTGAGCATATGCAGGGGACTTCATCTGACTGATGAGCATGGGATTGTGGGAAATGATTTACTACTGTACTTGTCTAACATCTTAGCAACCTGGTGATCTCCAACACAAAGACAGAGGCTTTAGCCTGGAAGGTTGCACTTTGTGGTTAAACTTCAGAGATTTCACTGACCAACTTGAACCTTCCTTTGTTATACTGCTGATTGTCTTCCACTTTCACATGCTTGTTTTACGGCCATTGTGCCCTGCATGATCTTTCCTTGCATGTGTACTGTACCTTCTGGTAGGTCATTTTAACAGGCATATTTAAAATATACAGTATTTATTGGGTAAAGCCTATGTGCTTAACATAAGAAGCCGCACTTCACCATCAGTTGTGTTGACCATAATACCATGATTGACATGATATGATATGTGGCAGAGTGATGAGTTTGTTTGTTTTTTTGTATGTCATTTTGCATCCTTGTGGTCATTTATGGTCAAGTGAAAAGGTGTGGATTTCACACATCTGAAAAGAAGGCTATGTTTTTTAATGCATTTTGTATTCCACAGTTGCATTAAAAAAGTATGACACCACTTTACCTGTTAATTCAGTTTTTTTTTTCCTTTAAAAACACAACTGTTTTCAGATTATTGGGGAACAGTCAATGAGTTACATTTCAGCAGATGCCTTTGTCAAGAACTCTGCAAAATAAACAATACATTTGTTGTCTACGTGAAGTGCCTTCCATGGCTTTTAACACAACATGAAATATTTTCTCATTTGTCAAATTTAACATTCCATAGATTCTTTTTCTCAGTGTAAAATACTGAAGTGCAATGTTATGCTTTACTGTCCTTGGCAATCCTGTTGAAAGTGATGATGTGTTCTAGCAGGGTTTGAATGTGAGTCATTGGCTACACAATCTTACTGATTTTAAATCTGCTTTCCCAAGCACACTTACTGTATGCTACAAACCACTCAGAAGTATTTGAATTTCATACACAAATTCTAACACTACTTCAAAGGCAGGTGAATGTCAATATACCTGAAAAAAACTGAAATAACTTTGCACAACTTATGTATGGTATACTGTATTTACTGCTCACAATATGGTGCATCAAAAATACAATTCAATTAAATTAATTATTAAAAAGGATCAAAGAACAGGTAGTTAGGTCAATATTAACTCTGTGTTTTTAAAGTGTTCAGAGTATAATATGCAATTACCTGAAACTGAGGATGTTAAATATAAAAATCACTTACAGGTTAGAGATCACCCTCATCAGAAAAGACCATTGTTAAAAACATTAGCTTTTTGAAGATACCTACTGTATTTTTTCTGGAGACAAACTACCTGATCAATTACTTCTAAACAGCAGCTGAAAATATCGAACAAGAAACAGGCAAGGCAGAAAACTTAATTAAAACTATAGAGATCAGCCTGCCTTGGAGATGTTTAAAGGCTCCTGCAGTGTCAGGATTTGGGTAGGCTTACTATTTTCATGTTACACTCAGTGAGATGCCTAGAGCAGTCTTGTCTCAATAGCCTGCTCAGCAACATCAGTTTTGGAAATAACAGCTTGCAATCTACCTACAGTTCACATGGGCAGCTCCAGTTCTTAAGGGGATCAAGACCATTTTGTTTACCTTCAAACTATAATTTGAATTCCATAAATCACCTCATTACTTAACTGGCCATATCTTCTCTAATGCATTATGTGGGCTAAAAAGAAACTTAAAATGGTTTAAAAAATAAAAATGTTTTAGTTCTGTGAGTTGAACAGAAATTGCAGTGCTAAACATAGCAGCACAAGATAAACTCTGGAAGGCACACATGAAGAAAAAGTAAATTACAGTGTAAAGGAATTATTGTTGCATAAGTGTGATATTTACCAAACAAATCCATCTGGCGAAACATTCATTCAGGCATTTCAGATATATTCTTTGTAAGAAACATGAAAGGATGCATTTGTGTTGCCTAGGGTCAATCAAAACCACAACTCTCAAATGAAGCTGCAGTAGGTCTCACAGTTATTACCATAACATTGTTATTTTCTACCATTTGACCATTTGGATTGCTCTGTTTTGAATAATTTCAGCAAAGAAGAGCCAATAGTGTAATGGGTACTGTACTTGGAAAATTAAATGTTTAAATAGTTTATAATTAAATGTTACTTATAAACAATCAACCTACTGACTTGAAAATCATCACTGTTAGTGTCCATCTTCAAAAAGGGGGAAGGAACTCACCCAGGACATTAAAATCAATAAGTCACTCTCTTATTATATGTAATGATATGAAAACAATAATTAGAGTTAAAATAAAGGAATACAGACAGTCCTCGATTTATGTAAGAGTTTGGCTCCCAAAACTGCAGAAATATTTGAGTTTATTAAATTAAATCCCCACTTTCTGGACATCAACCACGTCCACCTTCTCCTCAACTCATTGATGGCTCACCCACCTATACGGTGAATAAGATCTTTGGCACCCGATGGCGTAGAGGCTCCCGCCAATTTCTGATAGACTGGAAAGGATACAGTCCAGAAGAACATTAGTGGGTTTCAGAGGCTGACATCTTGGACCAAAACCTCATTGAAGACTTTTTTCACACCAATGCAAGTTTGATTAGTAGGGCGTCAGGAGCTGCCACTGAGTGGGGGGCAGGGTACTGTTATGCATTCTGCCTCTGACCAGTCTCGCATTCCCACGCCCACTATGTCTAACAGATGCTCACGCTGTCACGATTGTAGTCCCTCCTTCTTAAGGGCGCTCCGGCTCTTTCAGTTCGGACCTAATTTTGTGCACCTGCCCCTTGTTCCAGCCTCCTTCCCGTCCCCCTTAAAAGCCAGACACAGTCAGTTCGGAGCTCTGCATCTGATTCCCAAATCGTGTGAGCCCGGGACCTGTATTCGTCTGGCTCCGTCATGTTTTTAAGTTTCCGTTCCTGTTTCCATTCCCCCCGCCGGTTCCGACCCGGTTCCTGTTTTTAACCCGTCTGTCTCGTATGGATCACCTGACTTTTGAACTTTTGCCCTGTCTTTTTGGATTTTCTGTTCGTCTCATTCTTGGATTGTTTGCCCCGGACTCACCCCCCTGGACACCTGCACACCTTGTACACGCCCCCCCCCCCCCCCCGTATACATTCCCGAATCCTGCATGACTTTTTCCTAGTGTTTCCTCACTCCACCCCGGATTGTGTCGTCCACATAGGGTCTGGAAAGAACTGTTTCGTTACACACGCCACAACTAATTTACCTATCTCCGTTCACTCCCTTCACTATTTCAGTTCCCCTTTTTTTCTCTCTATTGCGGATTCTCCTCGAGCTCCCTAGGGCACGTTATTTTCTCTTGCTGTCTAACTGTGATCAGACCTTCTTGCTTGTCCTCCAGTTTAGAATTTAGTCTTGCGATTCGAACTGTTACTCTCCTGCTGTCTCTACCGTTATCAGACCTGCTTGTTTCCTGGATTACGTCTTAGCCTGGTGATTTTTGGATTGGAATTCTCTCTCTCTCTCCTGAGTCCAGCACAGGATCCATACTCCCTTTCCTGCTCCCTGTTACACCCACCAAGGAGAGGATGACATCTTTTGCAATAGACTCAAAGACAGATGACCCCATTGCATAAACTGGGATTCAGAAAAGGCAGGTTTTGCTTCCCTAATCTGTTAGACTTCTTTGATAAAGCTATAGCTGTAATGTATACAATATGATATATATGATATATTAAGACTCCCTCCATGCATAGGATGCAGACAGACAGCAAAAAATAAACTATAATGTACTGTAAATGATAGGACAAACTGAGGTTGAAGAAACAACCAATAAAACAGACTAAGGCATTTATGTAAACACTATTTTCTTTTTCTAGACAACATAGGAAACCAATAAACAAGTCAAACAAAATGTAGTAATAAGTTATGTAAAAAATATAAAACACATTAGCAAGACCCCATTTAGAATATTTGTTTTTGTCACTGTCATAATTGTAATCCCTCCTCTTAAGGGCGCTCCGGCTCTTTCACATTTTACTTGATCATGTACACCCGCCTCCAATCCAGCCCCTCCTTATTTTTTATTTTTTTTCCACTGAATACAGGGAATAAAAACGGGAGTACTGAGGCCAGGTGCTCTGAGCCCTGGACTCAGCTGGGTCAGGGTGCCGATGGGCGGCCTATGCCTTCAAGCCGCGGGCGTAGGGCGACTTGGTGGTAGGCCAGCCTCCGGGCGTCTGTCTTCCAATGTAGAGCCCAGAATAGAGTGAGCGTCTGGCTTATGTGTATCCCTGACATCTACGTCTTATCAGTAGGGACTGAGAAGCTTGTCAGGAATGATAGAATGACTGATGGAGCAAAGCACTGCAAATCTTCAAGGACAAACTGCATCAGACCCAAAATTGGTATTGGGATACCAATTCAGCAGGACAATGACTTAAAGCACAAGGCCAAAGTTTCTTAAATGTTTGAACCACTCAAAAATGAACACTCTTTAGCTCCTTGAGTAGCCCAAAGTCCTGAGTTGAATCCTATTGAGAATCTGTATCTGTAGAAAGACTAAAAAACTACTGTCCATAAATGATTACCAAAGAACTTGAGTGAGCTTTAGAAAATTTTTCTAGAAGAATTGGCAAAAATCTTTTTTTCACCAAATCCAATGTGCAAAGATGGTTGTCTTACCCACAAAGAGTCTTAACTGACATTGCTGCCGAAGATGTTTCCACTGAATACTGAGCCTACAAGTCTGAATACTTATGCAATCAGCATATTTCAGTTTTCTATTTATGTATCATTTTGTACTGGAATTTTAGAAAATGGAACAGCATAGGAAGGGTCTATATACTTTTGGAAGACACTATACTGTATGTCATTGATTCTGACATCATTTTATTTACACATTGATCTACAGTGTATGTTTGAATAATTGATCTACTGTATATGTTTGAATAATTTATCTATATGTTTGAATTAATATACAACTTCCTCAGCCCGAGGCGTACTGTTTATTTCTTCCTTGGTATATGCTTCAGTGAAATATTAATTTATCACATCAGTCATTTCACTTTCATCATCTTCAAGTTCCTATCTAGCCATGTTTTTGTCCATGGGAAGTGCAACACTCATCCAAACAATGCTATCTCTTCTGACAGTCATTGTGGAACTTGCACCCCTTCAAAAGATGATCGACTGAAATGGTGTACTTATTGTTTACTAGTCCTGTGCAAGACAGATGTTTATAACAATATAATATTCTGAATACATGCAGCAACATAGCAATCCTATCTTCAGGTCACAGGTTCTCACTCTGCAGCCAGTAGACTGTATACAAGCCATCCAATCCAGCTGTGAAAGTGCATCTTGCTTCACACTGTCCGGCACCAAAAACCCCTGCTTTAAAAGATTTGGGAGATCGAAAATAATTATACCGCCTCTGACCATTGTAGGGACAAAGGGTTGTCCTAGAATTAAGTGTTAATAAATATTTCTAATAATCTTTGTGGTGCCTTGACAAGGTAGATTGAGCCTCTATCTAAATGCAGAGGAATATGGTAAGAGGCCATTTTAATATGAGATATTGTAAAGGTATATATAATGGTATATAGTGCAGAAGGGCTCTATGAGATATGCAGTCTGTTTTGTTCCCAAGCCCACAAGTTCAAGGTCACTGTTCATCCCCCAAAAAGGAAGGTCCACCAATGAGGGTAACAGAACTATACCTGCTAGCATCTTACCCAATCATTAACTGTGATGTCGCACATTAAAAGCTGTCACCCAACTCATTTTCTTTGGTTAACTCACTTACTCCTTTTCTCTCTCCAACTAAACCGGCAATCTGACTTTTCCAACCTTGTGACTACAAGGACTCAGATTCAGGACTGAAATGTTTCTCCAAAACACCAGGCGAAGAGAGTGAGTTAGTGAAGCAGAGATTCTGTCCAAAACATTTCCTTTGAAACAGAAGAAGAAAGAATGGGACTCTCCAAGCTATAGCTAGGACTAACTGAGTTCTCCCCATCTGGCTACCTTGCAGTGCAAAGAACACAAAGTCTGTACAGTGTTTTAAAGACTGAAGTTCAAGGAGAGCTGGCCAGCAATGCCAGTCAAAGCACTCTCTGTTCCTATCCTTCTGCAACCGGGACACTCCCAGACCAAACCCAGGCCCCATCTTACCAGCAGGAAATCTATCAAGGATCTGTGATCTTTGGGTATAAAACGTCTTTATTTATATTTTAATTCTCAAGAGAATAGAACTATTACTCTAAGCATGTTTGATGTTTTTTCCACAATAATAAATGCATATTTTTGTAATCCCTGACTGAATGATCAATCTTTTGTATCATAGCAGATAATTTAATAGATTTCATATGTTTGTTGTTTGTTATGCATGTTGTGTAATTATATTTACAGTACAATGTGTGTAATACTGTGAATTATTATGTTTGACTAATTCCCTAAAATTATCAAGTACTCTCAATTTAACATGACAATTTCCGACTGTTACAGTAAATTAAATTCCCATATCACCTGCATCATGTTACGCATATTAATATGCTAATTTCATTTTTTAACAAAAGTAAAACAAATGCATAACACTAATATCACACATGGGGAAAACATGTTTTCTGCAAGCAAGAAATACAATGATAACTTGTTATACAACCACTAATTTTCCAAACAAATATTGGATAAAAATAATGTCATTAGTTTGGAAAGGAGCTTTCTGTGAACTAGAAGCTACAGTGCCTTGATATGCTACCTCCAAACACAGAGAAATTGTATAATTGTCTAGTTTACCCAAACAACTTTGCCTATGTTATGAATATCAGCATCTTTGCAAGACTGCACATACTATTTCTAGGACAGGTTTGGTCTTCCCAATATGGAAGGGCTCTCTCCTACTAACGGGACCAATGCAAAGTGCTCATAGCCCTCACTGGTCATGGCTTGTAATTTCAGTACATCAAAAAAGGATTAAACCAAAACAGGATTAAACCTGTTGGAAAAAACTGAGAGAAACGTCATTGTTTTAAATGTAAAGATGGCTGTTTGTAGGAAAAAGTGAATGTTTTCAGTCAGATGCAGAAAAATCAACCCAAAAGCACAAAAATTGCAAAAGGAGGACATACCTACTGTAAAGCCAGATTCTTATGTAGGTAGTAGGTACAGTAGTATAAGAATGTGTCTTAGATCATTTTTTCACTACATCCATATTTGCTGAATAATTTATCAACTCATTTTTTGTGTAAGATTTTCAAAGAATACATCTTTAGAATCTGAAGACAGGCATAATTGTACTGATTAAAAATGCATTCCTTGTTAATCAGAGGTACTATATCAGACCAAGGTTTTAAAAGAAGAGCAAATCTTCTATTCAAGTTAAGGCAAGGCAGCTGGACTTTGACATACATATTGAAATAAATTATGAATGGCCTCTTAAATAACTTTTTTTCCTTGTAGTTATAACAATGTAATCAAGGCACAATTTAAATGTGTTAAAAAGAAATGTTTTCTCAATTGGCCCTGGCAGCGTCTCACACTGTTAGTTTTACACTTTATTTTAATAAAGCAGGAAAGTTTCCTTCTTTCAAGGCTCTTTGTATTGATTAAACACTTACTTGAACAGCCTGTTCTCATGCCAGGCAGCTGAAAAGTGATGTTTACTCACTTGGTTAATCTGATTTATCTGTACATACATTTTGAAAATGATTGGCTTCCAGAACTTTCCATATAGTAAACTGTGGCATTATAGCAATTAGCAATTTTACAAAGATGTGCTTTCATCCAACTGTAAGAATAAATTCAGCACAACACAAAGAGCTACGACTGACCTGTATGACACAAGTACCAGTGAGGTGCTGGACAATTAAAAAGAATCTAGAAAACTTAAGGCTTTTTTTTTTTACTTTCTCTGAATTAATGGTAAAGTTGTAGACTAGAATCATAGGTGGGGCACTACTTGGAAGGTACTTCACTCAGATTGCTTCAGAAAAATACCCAGCTAAATAAATGGGTACATACGGTATACTGCATACAGTAAATAGAATGCTCTAATTTAACAAGTACTTTCTTATAAAGTTACATTTTATTTTCATTTCACACAAAGCAATAAAGTAACTGGCATTTTTTGTTTTTATAAACATCAGAAGGCCTCTTCCACTAATTTACTTTCCCTTCAGCATTTCATTATGGGGGAGGAACATTCTTCTAACTTCTATACTTTGGGATACAATCATTTTATTAGATAAAACTTTATTTTGAAGCATTCCTTGCATCTTATAATCAGTATTATTAATGAGATTCCATCCTGTATAATACAGATAAAATGTTTTTGTTTACGTTTTTTTAATGGCAAAGTTGGATTCAAGCTCCCAATGCTTTTTATCCACAACAATCAAATCTGTTACCTAGGCAACTAATTGAAGCTTGTCTGCTTTAACCCCAAGCCTACCTGTATCATTGTACTGAATGCATTTAGACATATTTATTTGTGCACCATTTTTTCTCTACAGAGAAATCAAAACCAGAGTTAATTAGTGCAATTAACCTTCTCTGATAAGAACTTAATTTAATAAAGAAAAGGATGAGTAATCTGAAACCAATAAGACATAATGTCAACACTAAAGACAACTGCTTCAGGTTGGCACAGAGTAAAACTAACATACATCTCCAAAGCAAAATGAAGCTGTAAGTAAAAAAATAAACAAGAGTCAATTTTGTAAAATCACCAAAGACTGATGCAATGACTAAAATCCAAGGTGTGATTCAAAAGCATATAAAGGGGTAAAAGGCGTGGAGGAGATCCACAAAATAAATCGTGTCACTGTCTTTGTCAGTGTGTCTATTTCAGACTCACTTTATCAACTTCAGTCTATTTCCTCTTATATTACAGATGCATGGACCATTTAAACTATAACTGCATGTAGTAAGAATGCAATGGTTTCCATTACTTACTGTTAGGAAATAAAGCTGACAAATTAACTGCCTTTTAAAATTGCCTTCCATTACTGGGTCATTTAAATCTTGCTCATACTGTATATTGTACACATTATGCGCAAAAGAACACTTACCTTCTTCTTGGACGCCTCCGACTTTTTGGACATGTTTCTTAGCTTTTTGTGCAGGTGATTCAAAACCTGCAAAAACATTTTAATACACTATTAAAAAGACAGCATGACATTAGAAAGAAGAGAGAATAATGGTAACAGTGAAGAATTAAAACTTCTATTAATTAATTAATTCCTACTCTTTTCTGTTTTGGGTTGGTTTATCTTAAATCTGCATTCATTAGAGGTTATTTACCGTAAATCCGCGATATTTACAGATATTTTATGACGGCAAAGTTGTATGCTACTGTATTCAGTACAGTATTGCGTATTACTTTTCACACAAATTCGTACTTAATAAAGAATATAATACGTTCAAAATTTTGACTGGATAACAAAATAATGAAAAAAAGTTTAATATTAAAGCATACTCGAATAGAATACCTAGCTTATTTCACGAAACGAAGGGAGGTGAGATCAACTCCTCTAATCGGGAGTTTAGTTTTTGTTAATGTTTTTGTCAACTATATTATATTAAATATATTGTAGGTTCTAAGGTGAATGAATTGCCTAAAATGGATTTAAATTCGTTGCATAACTTACAGATATGTCATCTCAAATGACGAGATATCTGTAAGATGACAAATGATCATCTCAAATGATAACTTCGGAAATGGAAAAATGAACTGTATCTGTGATCATCAACTAAAGAAGCTACAGATGGACAGGCGTTAAATAATGAGGAGCGCCCTGCGTGAAGTACAGATCAAAGAAATCCTTTGGACCCACCTTTGCGTAACAGAAGGAAATTAAGAGAAGAGGCAGTAGATACCCAAAAACAAATGTGCACACCACGTAAATCTTCTTTTGCTTGTGGTCCGGCCACACTTCCCAACAAAATGTACTGTTCCCTCCTCTTTCAACGATGTTCTGGTGGTGGGCTACCGGCGCGGCCATGGCGAGAGACAGGATCCAAATCGCAATCACCCCTATCAGAGCGTGCCTTGCCACTCGAATGGATGAGGACTTTCTGGAGTGCACGATGGCAATGTAGCGGTCCACAGACATGGCAGAGAGGGTAAAGATGCTGACGAGCATGGAAACGGTAAAGAAGTAGTGAATGAACTTGCAGATGAAAGCTCCCAAGACCCATGTTGGTAACATGTAGACTGTGGACTGGAAAGGGATACAAAACAGGAGATAGGAGAGGTCGGCTATACTGAGGTTTAGGATGAAGATGTTAGTGGTGCTGCGAGGTTTGCCCGGCTTGCTGCGAGCCAGCACCGTTATCACCATAGAGTTGCCCAGCACTCCCAGAGTAAAAATGAGTCCGAATATCAGAAGCGTAATGAAGTTGTCAATGCCGATACCGAACAAAAGTTTCGGTGGAGCCTCCCGAGCGTCAGTTCTGTTGAAAAAGCTCGCTCTTTCACTCTGGTTTTGAAAAACAACCGCGTCCATCACTTCAGAAAAAAAAAAAGCTTTCGCTTTTCAAACGTGAACAAATGGACGGACTTGAAATATCTGAATTTTAAAATACATTCATGTTTAAGAAGTTTTATAAGTTTGTTTTGTAACCGAAGAACGGAATGGAATTAGTCAGCAAATCTACAAGTAAAGTCCGCTATTAAGGTAATTAAATGATGCAGTTTTTCCAGCTAAATTTGAAATAGTAAAGGTACCTTTTCATTAGCGGCATCGTGGTCTTTAGTTTTGGACTGTACTATTGGAAGCGTTAACGCATTTAGTGCGTACTTCTCCGGAATTTAAAATAAACCAAATGTTTAAAGTTTCATGGCGCAAAGATTTGCATCCCCTTAGACGCAAAATTTGTACATTCAGCATATCGGTGTTTTGCCTTTGTTCTCATTAGCTTTTTGATTCTTCTCGTGGTTTTGTTCGGCTCCGCTGTATTGAATCTTGCTCAACCAGATGTTTCCCTTTCACCTGATGCTTGTATTCCCGTTGCCCGTTCTAATGAGAGCCTCTCTCCTGCCTGTGCTCACTGAAAATGCTGTGAGGAGTGGGCTGCGTCGAGACGTCACCAACCAGTCCCCACGGCGCTAGGTCTACCAATACTGTATGTGCATGATGCACTTTATCCTTCAGATGGAGATGCACCTATGCCATTTTTATTATTTTAAGGCAAAAACCGGCTTGAGGTTGTCATTCAAAGAGACTTAGTCACCTTTAAACAATCAAACCAATTGAATCCAAGGACATTTGCGAAACAATTTTACAAGCTTTACAACCATCATACAGTATAAAAGGAAAGTTCCTTAAATATGTTTAAATCATATCGGTCTCCATTGCGCTGGAAAGCTGTTAGTATTTCACCGAGACTATTATATAGTTATTATACGGTATGCTTTTAATTGCTTAATCAATGAAATATTGTTGGAGTCTCCTTAGAAAAAAATAGTATTCGTCGTAATACTGCGAAAATAGGCTGTAAATGCATGCGTCTCAATGTATTAAAGTTGTTTTGTGAATACAAAGCTCAGAGATGTTATACCCTAGCAAAGCCTATTGCTTAAGTCATTATATTACCGTACTTTTTTATTAAAATAATCTGTGAATATAAAACTAATCCTTTAAACACGTTAACTTTTTAAATGTTATAATACTTCAGATATCTTCCATTATTAAACGAGTTCCTCTTTATTTTTATTAAATGGTCCCTTTTTACTTCGAATAAATCCATTATTGGAACTAAAAGGAAGTTATGTTTTTTCTTTGAAATCATATCTTCATCTGTTTTGTACATAACTTGGACATTTTCCTATTAAAATTGTTGCATGCTTAATAGTAACAATTATCAGGCTATACAGATGGTTAACAATGTTTTACTGTATGTCTTTGTCATTGCCTAATATCAGTAAACTGTACTGTACATACAGTACGGTCAACCAGAAACTCTTTATTCACGTGTGAATATATATAGTATATTTAAAAACAGAGAAGCCAGACTAAAGTGAGCCACTACGAAGACGGTATATCCCTATATAAATATCTATGACACTAAATGTGAAGTGGACGTTGTAACATTAACAAGAAACCAAATATAGGATTTAGAAGTGGCATCGGACATGAGTACGCAGTATGAGTTCTGTCTTCCGCACCTGGATCTGACAGAATCCTGCACGATCTATTACCGTAAATCAACGCTTCTTCAAAGTTGTACAGTATATGCTGCCCGACTACGCAAAGCATGGATCACTTAACAGTGGTACACAGCTCTGGTCTTCTGGGGCAGAAGGTTTTCTTTTTCCTCTTTTCCCAGTGACGGAATTAGACAAACTATTTGCTAAATTAAACACTTACAACCCTTTTCCTAAAGTATTAAACTGTTAACACATTACTGAGACATCGACAGTATACTGTACTCTGCTGGATTGTTGTCCTGCTTGAGGTCAACTGTGCGCAAGAGCTGCATATATTCGGCAGTTTTAACAGTGTCTCTGACGATGGACACGACGCTGGGTGGACCACACCTGCTTCTGTTAGTGATGTTGCAGGTCATGCAGTGCTTAATGCAAAGACATTTGCATATTTGGGCATCATTCAGAATTGAACACAGTAATATGAATAAAAACATACCTTTGTAATTTTTTAAAACTTTTTGGTACTTTAGGTTAACGAGAACATTGTGATTTAATTTGGATTTCACTGAATGCTTAATTAATTTGTTCCAAGAGTTAAAGCAGTCACTACTTGATTTACACTGTGAAATCTGTTCATGAAACCATAATACCAGCCCCACGTGTTCATTCCCGTGGCATTTTTTGTTATTGTTATTCACAGTTTTCAAAGAATTCACATTTGTGGTGGATTGAATACAGAAATGTTAGCATGCTACAGTATACTTTGTATCCCAGAGCAGCCATTTCCTTGCCATTATACAGTATGTCCAGTTAATGGCCATTTCATTATATTTGATTCTTGTTTTTGTCTGTCTTTATTCTGGCACTGTTTAAAGCCCTTCTCTGATATGCTAGCCCGTCAAGGCTGAGGCAGGATGCAGGCAGAGTGGAGTAGGAGCATGATGAGTAATGTGTCAGAGCGTGACAGGCAGTCAGCTGGAATATGAAAGCAACTAGGAGAAACAGCAGTATTGTGTCACTAATGCCAGTGCCTAGCAGGAGGAGAAAATCACTTTAATGTGACAATTAATTAAAATGACGAGAGAAGAAAATATGCAGCAAGCAAAGAAACACACACTTCCTGGAGATGAAGTGCATAAGATAATTTGAGAGTTTAATGTTTTTGGTTCTAATCCAAAATTTAAGCTATGCAAGACCCCAGGCAATCAATGGGCACAAGGCAGGATAGACCCTGGATGGGACACCACAGACACAAACACAGACACATACTCATACCAGGCCTATTTTCGCAGAAGCCAATTAAACTATCAGTATGTATTCGGACTCTGAGGAAACCCACGTGAACACGGGAAGAACATACAAACTCCATGCAGATAGCACTCCAGGTCCAAGGCTACAGCACTGCAGCACAGCAGTGCTAACCTCTGCACAACTATGCCTCCCAATGACTTTTGTTAAAGTAACTTATGTGTTACTTACGAAATGTTACCAAATGTTAAAGTAATGTATGTCTTATTTACCAAATGTTATGAAATGTTTTTGTACTCATGGCCACTCAGAATTATGTACTGAAGTACAGATTGCTATGCTGTATGTATATTTATTGTATTACATAATTTGCAGAAAACCTATGGTGTTTATTTACCAGTAATTCTGATATATATGTTATCTCAAAATAGCAATATGTAAAACCTGTGAAAGACATAATTGTAGTTCTTGCTTATGTTATTTCACAGGATGACTCCTATTGTCCAGAGATGCCTGAAGTGATCCTAGACTATTACTAACCACCACTCATGGCTGTGACTTACAATTAGTTGAGGGCTGTTAAATATCAGTGGGCATAGTTGAAGGACTAGAATCTCTTAAACAGAAAGCAAATGAAGGCTTCAGAATATGGTTTTACAGCTACAAGATTTTAGATTTTATTATAGTGGCAAATATAAGAATGTGTGATGCTGTAGTGCCCATGACAGATCAGAAGCTTGAGAATGACAGCACTGTAGCCATTGAAATACCCCCTGGCATTATCCCAGATTGGTGTGGTGTTTCACAGAATAGTGTTTTTAGGGGTCAAATATGGAAGATTAGACTAATGCATTCTTTAGATGGCCAAACTATGAAGTTTACGGCTATTCATTTCATTTACGATATAGTTCTGTGGCTGAAACGTAGTATTTTTAAGATCACTTTATGTTAAAAATGAGAACAAAAAACAGGCTTTTGATAAAAGAGGTACAGTACATTGTGGCTTAAATATGTGATTTACGTCACGAACATTAAATACTACTGTATGTTTATCAGTATATGGTACTAAAGTCTATTTTAATGCACACATCCTTCCACATTAGGTTTGATAAATGCTTTTCTTTTTTAAAAATAAGCAATAAAATAAAATAGTAATATGAATGTGGCATTTTGTGTATTTCCTAGGATACATACAGTATGACAGCAGAAAGCAACAACTTGATTCACTGACCTTACTCTTTTTAAAACTCCATGCTAACGTATGTAAGTGAATGATACACATGTACAGTAAGTCAAGTACAAGAATGTACAGTCATTAACATTGAATTATAGTCAAACACTGATTCCTCACCACACTAACAGTCAACTACGCACTTAGTTGCTAAACACAAAACTTGCCGTCACTTCTGACATTTCATAATGTCTAATCTATAAAAAAACAACCATGGCAACTCATTTACTATAAAAAAGTGACTTGAAGTCATTCTTATGATAATGTCAGGGAACAGACTGGTGAGCGAGGGTGAGAGGGATGGAGTGGACCTTTTGACTAAACATTTACAATTGCTGTGCAACAATACGTTTGTGGCAGAGACACCAGACGGAAAGTAATTTGGTCAATATGTCAAACAGTCAGTGGTGCTAGAAGTGTCACAGGTAAGCAGAAGGGCAGCAATCAGAAATCCACTCACAGTTGAAGACTGTCCAAAAACACTGAGCACCAAAGAACAATCCTGTCCAGGGAACCAGATGTATTGGCACAAGATTAATATAAACCAGGGTTAAGTACAGTAGTTGAAATATAGGTTTTGTAAGGCAGCATGATAAATGTGTACCAGTGGCAGCTGCAGTACTTCAGAAGCTATAGAAACGTGAAATGATGGCAACTTTGCTGAAACAGTTTGCCATTTTGACAACATTATTCAATATTTTACTTACAGAGGGGCAGCTAGTCAGCATAATGAGAAATTTACTTCTAAAATGCTTTAAGTAATTATGTGTATTTACACGGAGATTTCCAGCCTAAAGGATCTTAAATAGCTAACTGATCCAATCCAGCACTGAAGTGCAACAGTCATTCGGCACCAGCAGCCCGCTACACAGCAAATCAGTTGGAGAATTTCAAATTTGTTTTTAAAATGGATTAAGGAGGACCTTTAGAGAGCTCAGAATGCACAAGTGCAGAGTGGATATTACCCAGGTCATGTGGTTTAACATCACTGCTGTTGCGGGAATAGCTTTTTGGGCTTTAATGGTTGAGTCAGAAACTCTGGGTAATGTCTCATCCAAAAGATACCCACAGGACAGTACTAAAGACACTGTTTTGGAAATTCAGATTCAAAGAGAACAGCACCACCTACTGGTCCACCAACAGCCTTAGTACAAAGAAAAGCACAAACATGACAAAATAGAGAAGATACAGAAATTCTTGCAATTTAGAATTCTGTTTTCACAGAGCTGTAGCATTTAAATTACTTTTTAGAACAAAGAAAAACAACCTAAAAGTCCTAAGATCTTATCACCAATGTTGAAGTGCTGCTTTTACATACTGTACACCACTGATTAGATGGTCTAATCCAAAACCACTGATCAGACTTGTGTTCTTTCCTATTTGTAAAATCTTTTCTCTATCCCTCTCTGTTTCCACAGTCAGAATACCATCGCCGTTTTACTATTGAGCATAATCGGTGGATTCACAAATTGACAGGCTGGCAGTTGCAAAGAGCCTAAAATAATCTCCCTATCTAGAGCATAGGTTTTGTAATGTGTAATGTACATTACTAACCCATCTCAATTATCTTCAGTTTCAAGAGGATGGGCACGACAGAGGCACTTTGTGTATGCCAGCTAGCATCCTGTGGAAAATCAATAATGAGCGACTTTTCTGCACGAAATCTTCAAAGGATGAGTGGCTCAATGAACTTCCTTAATATTTGTTCAGTGGAGATAACCTGAACGGATTGTCTTTTTACATGCCCCCCTGAAATAGCATGTTGACTTAATAGTTCTAAACGAACACTCAGTTCTAACACAGGGCCATCACTAAGGGTGAACATTTGAAAACACAACCTCTCCTTGAAGGTCTTCTATGGACAGAAAGACCATCCTAGGATACTGAGATGCTAAGATAGGCTCCTGTGTAGGCCGCAATTCAGGATCACAGATTTGTCATTATGCCACCTGATTGCAATCTGGCCATCACATTTTTAGGTTGTCTGAAGAAACTGGAGAAACTAGTGAAAAATCCAAATGTATTTATCTGTTGTATCTATTTACAAGAATTACAGCCCCAGATAGACAACTGAGCTTTCATTGCTCAAGTGCCCCTTAAATTATACTGTAGTGTACATCACATATTGGTCACTCATAGGGCAGCATTTGTCATAAAAAATACTCTATATTTTATCTTGCGTGCAACTGCTATCTTGCATTTAGAGTTCTCAGTCTTTAAAAATGAAATGATGTATATAAAGCCTTAAATCTAAGATTTATTGTCCACATATAATCCAGCAGGCCTGCTCATCTGGATGATTTATAGGAAAGGACTAAAGGAAATGACAGCTACTGTAGCAATTGGAAAGTTGAGAAAGGGTTGAATAAAACTAATTTATTATTTATTTATTTAATTTAGTGAATTCTTGTGTGTTAAAAACCCAAGATCACCAAGAAACTGGTGCTTACTTGTCTTTTAAAGAATATAGAAGTATACAGTAGATGTGCGTGTTTCTCCAGCTACAGCTCCAGATAAACAAAACTCCTGCTGATTCAATATCAGTTAAAAGTGTCAGATGAGTGTATGAAATGCCAGTGGGGGCAGAGCACATGAGAAAGTGAGGTCATTCATCCCATCTTGTTCATTTGATATTTAGGAACTAATTGATTCAAGGATCTCATCCAGCTGTTTGTTGTAAAAAGCTGGAGTATTAGCTTCAACAATAGGACTGGGTAGCTTGTTCCATGCTGCCACAACCCTTTGGAAAAAGAAGTGTTTCCTGTCTTAAATGCACTTACAGTACGGTAGTTTCCACTTGTATCCTCAGTTTCATCACGATGACTTGCAAAGGTTAATACAAAAGCAATTTTAACACTTTAAAAGTACCTTTAATTTTATATACTGTAGTACATTTCAAATCCGCAATGGTGGGATGATGATAAATTATTCCATACAACTGAGGATAATTCTAACCTGATATTTTCAGATAGAAATGTTCCTCCTGATATACTGTATATGACTGTTCAGACTAGAATATTCAGTGCAGATTTTTTTTCAGTATTTCTAAGCATCTGTTATATGACCCAGTGGCACACAATTACCTTTCAAATTGGCAGATACTTATCTCTTGACCCCACAAGGCCATGGTTCACACTTGGAAGAAATCGCAAATGTTGTGCTAATATCAGCGGTATGCTCACTGCAGCCTTTCTCAGCAGGGAGGCTGAATGGAGCTTTATAGTGACAGTGTGACTCAAAAACATAGGGAGCACGCAAAACAATAAAAGGTTTAAAAACTGAGGATGAGAAAAATGTGGAAAAGCTTTCTTTCTGGTTCACTTAGTTGGTTCACTTATCCTGCATATGAGTGAAAATCTCAATACCAGCTCATCTGCTGTTTTGTCAAAGGTCCCCACTGCAGTTCCTGCTGATGTCCAGGCGTCTTATTTTCACTTATTCTCTGGGTGAATGCTGAGCTTCGGCTCACTGTCTCCTCTGTTCTCCACATGCCCTTTGACCCAGCCTGGTGACCCTGGCCAAAGTGTACTTGAGATTTGAATGAGCAGCTGCACAAATATTAAAACCAACAAAAATAAAAATAAAAAAATTCAAACATGTCCTGTAATATAATAAAAAAACATGTGTTGAAAACTATTCTTAAGCCGACCATTTGCAGGGATAGAGGCTGTTTGAGTTGTTGGCATGTGTAGTTCTCAAGGGCTGAGTCAGAACAGGGACTTGTGACGGTGTGTAATTTACTCAGTCGCGTCTTCATGCAAGTAAAACAAGCATTCCTTTTTTATTACATGGTAAGGGGTAATTACACCTCAGATATTGGGAAATTATTCTTCTTTAGTTCTGTAATTCTTCCATGATGATGGTTCATGGATCACAGTGGATCAAGTTTTACATTGTCAGCTGCAATCCTCACTCCCAATCCCTGAGGGCCATAGGATCTTCTGTTTTCATTCCAATGGGGCCTTGAATTTGTTGGTTGAATTAATTCTACAAATTTCTGAACTAGTTCATTTTTTCCTAATCTAATACAGGTCGTGACTTACATCAGCCTGTAAAATCTGCTGGACTTTGTCTTTCTCAGATAACAGGTCAAATAATTAATCATTGGAAGCTCAAACAATAATTAAGAAAACCTGCTTCTCTCAAAGTGCCTTTCAAGAAAACATGTGTTATCATATCTAGTTTTGGGTTTCAGTCTCCATCCGGTATAACCTACTTTTATGGTTCTCAGAAATTCCCACATCTGTCCTGACAGGCTTCCAGGTATCTTTTTACCTCGGTTTTCTCATGATGCATGCCTGCTGTGAACAGGAATGTCCTCTCACAAGATACTGATGCACAGCTGACTGGCTGCAGCTGCAGAGAAAATGGCAATGGGTGAGATGATCCCACAGATGTTCTGTGGTGCTCAGCCCAGATGAGAAAACAGGTCATGCTGAGATACCAGTGCTTTCCTGGGATGACGCTATTGTCATGCAGGATCTGAATGGCCTTACAGTATTCTGGTGGAAAAACTGACCATTCCAGTTTGGCTTGTGGGGACAGAAAGATATTGACTCAATAAAGTTTCAATGTACTTTGTCAATATATCCCAAAACAGTAAGGTAGCCCTTCGTATGAAACCAGAGGTTTTCACCCTCAAAAAGTTGGCCTTCTGGTTTATCTATAATAGTCTTCTAATTGTTGAAGCTGAATATTACTGTCTCTGGGGATCTTCTCTCATTAACCACATGACTTGAGCTCACTACTTTGTCATCCCATATAACAATACTGCTCAATCACAAACATACCTGCTCATTTAAAATTTAGATAACATTCCTATTTAGGTAACCAGTGAGCTGTCAATGTAAAACACAGATTGTTGCTTTCTCATTATGCTTTGCATTTTAAATGTCATAAAACACAGGATGGTCTAGCAGGATGCCTGTTATGTTAATCTTAATTCTAATGTCATCTACTTGACTAAGGTATATAGAGTGTACAAAAGTCTGATTTTCCTATAAGTGTTTCTTTTCCCTTGCTATATGCAGTCATTTTTATGATTTTAATAATCACTCTATGTGTGTTTTTTTGGAGAGCTCCTGAGTGCATGCTCAGTTTGAAGCATTGAAAAAACTGGGAAATGGATCCTCCAAATGTAGTTTTTAATAAATCAGACAGACATAAAAAATCAGACACAGACAAACGTGAACTTTTTTAAGCTGATTGAAAGTAAACTACAGTACACTAGCTTTAACGTGCACTACTGCTCTTATTTTTGCATTGTAAATGGTCATTTTCACTTTAACATTATATCGTCCATGTAATATACACCAAGATATATGGAGTAAATTGTAATCTATATATAAATGCATGTGGGTGAAATTATTAGCATGCTTCTTCCGATCAGTAAACCTAAAAATGATTTATAATTATTTATTTTTTTTCGGCGAAAAGGAATGTAATGAACAGATTTATTTCCTACACTAACGTTTGTTCTTCCGATGTAGTACCGCAGTTCAACCGCAAGATGGTACTATTTTATGAAAGAGATTGCATCGAACTGAAATCTCTTCCTTTGCCTTTTCAGGCTTTCAACCCCTTTGTAAATTTGTTTTATATTGTCAGCACATGCACGCAATACATTTTTATTAACGGACTAACTTTTGTTCTCTTACTTCTGTTTATGTTAGTTCAAGGATTCTATCTTAAACTGGATTCCATGTCATTACAGAACCTTTCAATAAATTAATGAATGGCTCCTTAATTGCTTGACTAACGCCAGTGTTGCTGACTACTTTGATAAATTTATTAGATAGAACAAAGAATTGCAATGGCTTAGAATCCAGACACCAAGGCTGAATACCTTCGTTCATTGTTAGTTGAATAATGTGTCTTGAAAGCCCGTATCTGTCCTAATTCTGATACTGAATGTGTGGTACTTGAATACATAAAGCTGTCTGAACAGATGAGATTAAGGGAAAAGAATGCACCAAGAATGAGGTGAATTTATCCGCAGTAAACAAACAAGACCATGCCAAATGTTGAATTAAAATTATGGAGAAGAAGGTTAAGTTATTCACTTTTTACTTTCATTTCGTTTATGTTGCTGTGACCTTTATAATTTTAACTTTTTAATAATAATAATTCCTTACATTTACAGTATATAGCACTTTTCTGGACACTGTACTCTAAAGCACCCACCTGGATAATGCGACAGTAGCCATAGTGCACCAGTACACTCACTACACACCATCAACCAGGGGGGGAGAAGAGCAGAGTGATGAATCCAAGTCATAAATGGGGATTATTAAGAGGCCATGACTGGTACAGGCCAATGGCAACCTTACTTTTTCCCAGGAGGTCTCCCATCCAGGTACTGACCAGGCTCACACTTGCCTAGCTTCAGTGGGCTGCCAGTTGTGAGTCACAGGGTGATATGGCTGCTGGCCAAAAAGCTTTTCATGGTTGGCTTTTCTGTGTTCAGAACCCTCTTCCCCTAGCCCTTCACTCACCAACACACACTTAATTAACAGTGCAAAAACCAGAATAAAAACTGTGAATGAAAATCCATCACATATAAGTGCATGTTTATGTACAATTAAATTCCAGCGCAATGTTGCTTTTGAATACAACTCTTCAAGCCCAAAATCCTGGGGTGTTTTAAACTGAAAAATCATAACACAAGGTGTTGAGCATACAGTAGGTCCAGTTGCTCCTCAAATAAAATTAAATTTCAATCTACAGTAAGTAGTGCAAACAGACTGTGCTCCTCAATGTGATTATAGTTCCAGAGACAAGGAGTCACTATCATTAACCCACTTCCATTTTCCAACACATTATCATTCCAAGTTCTGAAAGGGCTGCTAGGAGCATCAGGAATTAATATCTTCAGCAAATATTTATTTTTGTGAAAATATTCTAATGTCTTTCATTTTACTGGCCTATTATTCATTTTGTAATTATTTTTTCCCTTGATTTTCTTGATTTGGGAAAGAATTGCCATTTGTGGTATTTTAGTTTTCTAAAACACTTAGAAGTTACAGTCACTGAATTAAAAGAGAGAGCGTTCCCCCACCTGGGTACCAACGAGGTGCTGATACTGGGTGTGATATTGTTAAGATGTGATATTGTTGAGAGGAAAAAATAAAAAAATTTCAATCAGGGGTTGGTTAGTACAGTACAGTTGCCCAGTCTTGAAGAATGGTTTGAGTTTGTTTTCTGTGCAGTGATCTTAAACATTTGCATGCTGTCCCTCATCGAGTCAACCTCACTTAAGTGCCTGCAGTATGAACAGTTTCTGTTTACTATGTCATCAGTTAAAAGGTTTTTGTAGGTCTGTTATCTATGTTATATTCAGGCTCAGATTTTCCTTTAAATAAACAGACATCACAATATAAAAATAAAAAAGAATAACATCCTTCCACTATCAGAAAACTGCTTATTCCTAGTAAGAATCATGGTAACCAGGAGCCTATTCCAGGACAACTGAGTACTAGGACAAGCAGTGCTAACTGCCACACCTCTGTGCTAACCAAAAGGAACAAGAAATAACATGAAATAATGTGTATAATGGGTTGATAAATCTGTTCTCTTCTAAAAGAAAACTTCTAGAAGAGAAAAGTTATCTTCTCAAAACTACAGTGCTTCTAATCCACTCTTTTGCAGTCTTATAGTGCAACTAACTCTTCTATTTTTTAAATCATAATAAGTATTATTAATATATTATTTTGAGGTACTGGGTGTACGTAAAACACAACATAACAGCATTTCCATTTGTGTTTTCTGTTTCACTATTTCACTTTTGGTTCAATTGTATCGATTTCATTGGGAGTTTTGAATATGTGAACCAGGTCCCCTGACAGTGTTCTCTGTTTAAGATTAAATACATTTGCTTTTTCAGTGTGTCAGTGTAAGACAGTCCTTTGAGCCCAGAATCTGCTCACTCTTTTCTGGACTCCATACAGAGCAATAATATAGCTCTTCTTACACCATACATAACACCATGGCCTAAACTGTAAACAATATTCAAACTGAAATATTTCAAAGCGATTGTACAATTCAATTTAACATCTCTTGATTTAAAATGAATCAATAGACATTTTAATATTGACTGGAATAGATATTGCACTCAAAGTTGAATACAAAAAAGTGAAATGGAAATCTTATCTATCTTTGTAAATGACTCTCTAATGACTTTCATAATCTGTAGATTTCTGCCAGAGATTTTTTGCCATGATTTTCCACTCTGGGGGAATTGTTGGCACATGGTTTGTCTAATTCATTTAGTATGAAGTGTGCAGTTCACCCACAGGGAGAGTGAGGACCCTCATCTGTTTCAAGAGAGCATGAGTCTTTGTAGTGCGTATTTATTCTTGGCAATTTCCACTACCAATGCTTCTCATCCTTAATAACTAGCAAACAACTGACAGCAATTTTTCAAATTTTTAATTATCCATTTATTTCAGCAACATTTATTTCCCTTTGGCCCTTAGTAACTCAGATGAAAGAAAAGGATAACTTTCAACAATGATAACATACTGTTAGATAAAACATAACCAGTTTCTGACACTAAAATATTAGCAATAATAATTTAAAGGCATTCACAGGACCATACATACTGTAGAAGGCGTGCGTGTTTATGAATGTGGTGATACTGTGGCAGACTGCTTATCAAATAGGGGAGTGCAATTACGTAGAAAGTGTACATCTTTCTAAACACATGCCAAAAACGTGCCAGAAATAAGTTTTCTCACAAAAACAACCGCTCCTCCAGTACTGTAAAACTAAATTAAGCAAACATTAAAGTGACATTAGTGCCAACAGCAATACCACCCTACAACTCACAGCGGACAACCCACTGACACTAAGCTGATGTTAGCCTGGTCAGTACCTGGATGTGAGACGACCTGGGAAAAACTAAGGTTGCACCTGGAAATGGTGTTAGTGGGCCAGTAGGGGGTGCTTTGTGGGTTCTAATGCCCCAGTATAGTGCTAGGAACACTATACTGTAAAAACACACCATCCTTTAGATGAGACATAAAACCAAGGTCTCTGTGGTCATTAAAAATCCCAGGGTGTTTCTTAAAAAGAGTAGGGGTGGTACCCTGGCATCTTGGCCAATTCCCTTTTGGCCTTTACCAATCATGGCCTCTTAATTGTCCCCATCTATGAATTGGCTTCATCAATCTGTTCTCTTCCCCACTGATAGCTGGTGTGTGGTGGGCATACTGGCGCACTATGGCTGCTGTCATATCATCCAGGTAGATTCTGCACATTGGTGGTGGTGGAGGGAAGTCCCCATTACCTGTAAAGCACTTTGAGTGGAGTGTCCAGAAAAGCACTACTGTATATAAGTGGAAGGAATTATTATTATTTAAAAAAAACAACTTTAGATTTATTGGACCAGGAATTAATCTTCTTTTACAGAATATGAGCCCTTCAGCTAGTTATGAGTCTGTGTCTGTGATTTGAATAATTATTCACCATTTCTGGCTTCATCCAAACACTTAATTTTTTTTTAGAGTTGGCCAGTTTTGCACCTTCTCTATTAGAGGCTTATCTAATGTTCACACACAAGCCTTGTGTATTGAATTGATCAAAAATACTGTGCAACCTTTTAAGTCAAATAACTTTAAACCTAATTAGAAACACAATTAGCCAGCTTCTAATTTAGATAAGGCAAACCATTTCTAAAGAGCAAAATGAAGTGGCAGACTGACTACTTAATTAAAAGGCAACGATCACATGGGGTGCCACTCTCTTAGCCGAAAGGCAGAAGAGGGATGTTGCTCTTTAAATCCATGACTTTCTTTTCTGGAATATTTTCACACTCAGGGCTATAACCTATGCCATTCTGTTACAGTACATCTGTTGACATCTGAGTTCTCTGGATTTCTCAGCCTCACATTCTTCCAGCAGCCATATTTTCACAGCATTGAAAGCATGAAAGCATGTGACAGCAAGATGATGACCAAGCTAGTTCAGGATGGATACTAGGAAGCCTGGAAACATTTTACAGTCCATCACAGAATTCCACACTGGGAATTGTACAAAGATCATAAACATTGATGTGGTGTATGTGTTTTTTTTTTATTAAATTTTGAGTGGGAGAATTATTGGAGTGCAAACCCACTATGGAGAGAGCAAGGTTAAAAACAGTCTCTCTTTTTTAAGAAAAGAAGTGGAAAAGGGTTTAAATAACATTATGTCAAGTCTCCAGTGGCTACAGTGAAGGTTGCTGCTGTAGTGGGTGTTAATGGAGCTGAACACTTTGAATCTTAATGAATCACAATAGTCAGTCTAGACCAGATGACCTGAGGAGACTTTGTGCTCTTAGGAGTAGTGTTGCATGTGTAGTGATTATTAGTAGTTTCTTTAGAATATACTAAAGGAATGTTACGTTATAGTGCAGGAGTTCTCATCTTCAGATCTAGCAGTGTAGAATCCAGCAGGCTTTTATGTCTTTAAATCATCAACAGGTTAAAAGGTGAGAAGTGGGGGTAACGTAATTTGTTTAATCCTTTACTTAATCCTTCTCTCAAATTTTAATTCAAGGGGACATAGAAAATCTACTAGATTCTACACCCTGAAGATCATAGTTAGGTACTATAGAGAAAATACTGTATAGTCAAATATCAGTCCTACCAATCCATTTCAGCATAAGCATAGTTACTGTAGCTACTATAGAGGAAATATAGTCATACTGTATATCAGTCCTACCAATCCATTTCAACATAAGCTTTATGTACAATCTACACTTTGGTTGTTTGACTAGCAGTTGATTTATACATTAAAATAATTGTCTATATCATATATGTGCAATGAAATGGGTTGGATAGTGTGGTATTTGACTACACCTGATTTAGAGACATGATATTTGGCACAAGGATGCCACTGAAATACTGTTGTTATGTAATGTAGGAAGATGAAAAAACAGATTAGAAACAAGCAAAGGTCATTTGTCCTATCTAGCTCAGTGTCCATTATTTTTTTTTTGTCAGAATCTGGCTTTGCTTCAAGGAATGAAGCTGCTCTCTGCTTTTCTTTGAGCCAATACTGATATGCTAGAAATGTCTAGGTCTTCATTTGATCTGACTTCTACACGTACTGTAGCACGTTATGAGATCTGTGACAGTAACCTGCACAACAACACTTTCTATTTTGAAAAGAGTATTATTTGAACCCCACACCATCAGTTCTACTCCACTGTGTAAATCTCATTCAACACCTAACACCTAAGTGTCACCTAACAGCAGCAATTGAGTGCTGTGTGCTGTGGTGGGCTACAGTAATGTTCCAGCACATTTGAATGCTGTCGTCTGCCTGTAGGGATTGTATGTTTACAGCAATAATTGCAGTGCCCCTTGTGGAGAAAGAAATATTTATTTTGTTAGTTAATATCATCTGCTGATGCTTTTTTGATTCAAATTATTTTTGATTAAGCTTGTACGGACAAGCTTCCCTGCTATGTTGTTGGGGCTTTCAAGAAAATCCTGGATGAGACCCATGGACCGATTACTGTATATACTGAAAAAACAAATGATCTGGAGTTGACCAATGACCCCCTTTCATTTGTAACAGTACCTGTGTTCTTAGCTATGTAAAGGTAAACTATTTGCTTTTAAAAATGTTATTTGCTTTAAATGTCCAGATGTGCCTCGTTTGAGTCTGATGAGTGGAAATAAAAGTGGACAGGTTTAATTATCCCTGATGAAGATCCCCCTTTGAATATCCTTTCTTACTGTTTATCCAATATGCTTACAGAAAAGCAAGTTAGACCTTTCAATTTGGAAGATACTATTATTTCTTAAAAGCCAGAGGCCAGTTTTTCAGGGGATTAACAATTAAAAGAAATGTTCTATGTAATAAAGAAAAAGCACCAAAGCCATTATCATTAGTGTAGTTTAATACAGTACAGTTAATATCTCTTTTGTTTGCCAACATTCAGGTCATATAACAGTTTAAACATTCTGCTCTTCTTTATTTCACTTTGAGTAATACAGGAGCTCTTAATTAAGTCCAGTTTTCTAAATTCCAGAAGTAAATCTCTTTCCACAGAGACCAACAACTTCCTGTCTTGATCAAAGATGTAACTCTGTATCTTATATCTAATTCACTTTCCAGTTCTCAGGTTAAAGCTTAACATGCAGTCCGAGTAATAGAGATAGCCTGAGGTTTTTCTGTTTGACAATCTTTAAGATAACATTTTTATTTTATTGCTTTATTCTGTTTTTTTTCTTATTTTATTGCTTCTCTTACTTTTTTAATTTGAAATGGGATTTTAAAGCAAGACTTTAGCACTTTTTACTCTGTACTGCAGTCTACAGGAAGCAGTATACATAGTGTGAAAACAGCACCATTTATTTCACAGGGAGGGGACCTGCTAATTAGGTGGAGAAATGTTGGAGAGTGACACGAGAATAAAATACTTTCTCTATTGCAATTTATTTCATGTGATTATTGTGGCTGTGTGTGATTTGTGTGATTATTTCTAGCTCTTTAGCATTAAGTGACATTGTAACCTGGGAATTTTAAGAAATTGACAGAGCTTCCACCTGTAGGAACATTGGCTAAGGTTCAAACATGTGACGTTTACCATAATGGAATATTATCATATAAGTCTTACAAATGCTCAATGAAGAGGGAGAAACACACAGACTGAAGATATGCATTGGCTTAAATTGAGGTCAATAATTTTTAACGTGCTTAGTATGATGATCTACTACAAACCAGAGAGACATTGTTAAACAATGGAATGAACCTTTTTGATTTCATTGGGGACATACAGTAGAAGCTGTGGTTATGAACATTCAGTGGGAAATGTTGAAAAGTTGACTTTTTATTTCAATAGCTGGAATGTTTTCTAAAGGAATCTGCACTGTTCTGGTTTCCAGTGTTAGAACTGTTTTTTTTTCCATCTAGTTTAGAAAATGTTTGTTAGTACTGACAGTATTTCCTGCTTCATAAAAAGGTCTGTCATGTACTGAAAGCAATGTTGGAGGCTGGCCACTGCCTGAAAGAAAAGGATTTTTAAGAAAACACAAGCACTATGATGAGGCAAAAATAGCATTCACAGAACAAAACAGCAGATTCAAACAGTTTTATATCCATCTTCACAGACTTCCTCTTGTGACTGTCTGAGTCTTCTGTGAGCAATAGAGAGCTTTCTTTTCTGTGCAAAAACACCTACTTTTTACCAGCTAGCAGATCAGCTCTCTCAGTAACATTCAGCCTTAGATTAGTAGGCTGAACTAATAAGTTGTCACCCACCTTAAGATATACATAGATATGGATATAAATACACATTAATATTTATTTTTTGTGACCAGTACATTGCATTAAGTAAGATGAAAACCTTATCTAAGGCCATTACTCAGATTGAAGAGAAAAAATGGACCCTAAGCTCTTCACAGACAACCTGATACATGAAATCTGATTAATAACGATAAATACAAGATCCCATTACAGATAAGCACCTGTGTAAATAGACACAAATACCTTTTAACAAATAATTATTTCTTTACATATACTGTAAACTAGATCTGGACTATATGGACCCGTCCATGTGACTACTAAATTTGCTTTACCTAACCGGTTTAGGCAAACTAAGCATTTGTATTATTAATTCAGTTAAAGTTCAGCTTCATATAGTGACACTTTGCCTCACAAACATTTACACCCTCTTAATAATGGCTTTCTCTTTGTCTTTCCTACAGTGGCATCTGCAGAATTCTTAAGAGTACTCAATAGAAAATGCCTTTTCTTTTAGACATAGGACAGGCAAATTCAGTCAAGAAAGATGTTGAATGTTCTAAGATGTCTCCAGCTGTAGGTACTGTAGGCCCTCAAGTGTCATAAGCAGGGGTGTAACCTCTGAACCAGAAGAATGGCCATGGCAATACATGGTTAGTTGGTTTGGCCATTGACTAAAAGTATTGCATTGATGTAATACTGGCAGCCCTTGTCACACCCTCCACATCCAGAAGGCGCTCCTGCTCTGTCCTGTTCCTAGTTTCCCTGTGCTTTACTTGTTCTTCTGGTGTGTCTTGTTGTCTGGGGCTTTATATTTCTGGGTCTCTCCTTCCTCCTCGCTTGGCATTGGGATCGGTTGTCAAGAGGCTCGCCTCACCAGGTCGCTCCACATCTGCTACCTGAGGGCTTATGTCTTGTTCCGACTCCTCCCGATACCTTAAGCCTGGACCAAACTCTCTCGTTTGCTCCGTTCCTGCCACTACGCATAGGGTCCTCCCATCTTGCCGGTCTCTCACCACGGCTAGCCCCCGGCTTCCGTAACAGAATGCCAAGCCTCCACTGGACCCTGTGAGCGGTCTCCTGGCCACCCTGGCTTCTGTTCCTTGTCTCCCTGTTCTTCTTTCCTGGCTTTTGTTATTCTGGTCACCCTGGCTTCTGTCACGCCCTCTGCAGCCAGAGGGCGCTCCTTCTCTGTCCTGTCCCTAGTTTCTGGTCTGCTGTCCTTCCTGTCTCTCTCTTTCCCTTGGGCTATATATTTCCGGGTCTTGCACTCTGTCCTGGCTCAGCATTGACGTTCGGATGTCCTGAGACCCGCCTAGCACCAGGGCGCCCCACGTCCGCTCCCTGAGGGCATAGGTTTCTATACGGCATTCCTGAACTCTTTGCACTATGAGCCCGGGCCTTTTTCCCGTCTCGCCGCTACGCATATGGGTCTTTTTCCGCTCTTCTGCTCCCCACGGTTAGTCCCTTTGGACGTCCGTGACAGCTTCTTGTTCTTGTCTCTCTTTCCTTTTTCCTGGGTCCTGTTTTCCTGGCCATCTTGGTTTCTGGTTTCCCGGCCACCCTGGCTTCTGGTTTCCCGGCTTTTCTGGCTTCTGGTTCCCTGGCCTACCCGGCTTCTGGTCCCTTGTATCTCTGGTTTTGTTCATGTTGCTCAGTCCCCTGTTCGGTCAGGGGTTATTTTTGTGTGTGATTTTTTTTTAGTGTTTGCCCGGGACAGAAGTTTTGATTGTTGAAACATATAGTAAGATTGTGCTTTGTTTTTGATGTTGAGATTTATGTATTTCACACAACCACATTGCTAAAAATAATGCTTTCAACTGTAGGTAGTAAAGCTGAACCAAAAATATTCTTTTTGCTGTTGCTATCTTTGGCTGTTCTTCAGTTCTGTGAGTTTGACTGAGAAGATTGAAACTGATGGCTTCCTAATGCCAACAAAAGGTCCCTCTCCCAAATAGAAGATCATATCTATTACCAAAAGCAATGACAATGGAGTCCCAGCTGATGGGACAGGTACATTCATCCCTTATTCCTATATCCAATCACGTACACACCTCGATATTGATTGTACTCTGCAATGCTCAAAAATGTGCCTGGAACTTATTCCAGCCTTATGAAGCTGTCTATGGCCTGAAATCCATACATCCTTCACAATATGAAGGTCATTTCTCAGTGAGTTAACATTCTCAAAGGTCACTGTAATTGATTGGTATTTATTTGCAAGGGATTTTGTTTGGCTGACACCATATATACCGAATGAGAGCTCATTTTGAGTTTGATGAACAGAGCAACAAGAGTTTAAGCTATTCCATCCCTCTGTCTCTCTTAATTTTTGCAACACTTATTTTTAAAAATATTTTAATATTGATAAATTGCTATTATATACTAAGTAGAAATTTATTTGAACTATTAGTGGTTTTAATGTGAGATAAAAGATTGACCGTCAGCAAAGCTACTTCTAGTATGTTTACAGTATTAAATAATATGAATTGCCAAGAATGAATAAATACTAATAAAAATAACACTCAAATTAATAAAATAATTAAAACAAATATGACTTTCTCACAGATGTTTGGAATGGAAATGGCAGGCAGACTTCACACTGGAGAATTTTATTTTTTTCAGGTATCTTAAATTATTTTAACATCTTTAGCAGGGAAAATCAACACGAGAAATAGCTAAAAGCATCAATTAAACTTTCATTCAAACACTGGGGATCTCTCCAATTATGAATTTCACATGATGAAACAGAGAGGACATCATGACCTAGGTCGTCACATTAATAAGGTGTCATTTTGCTTTTTACCTGGTAATGTTTTTCCTCGTAAATTGCCAATGTAAAAGAAGATTACGTAAAATTGGATTGCTAATTTCATTTGTCTAGTTTCATTTTTTTTCAACTTGACTCAAATAATTCTGAGTAGATCCATGTACTACTTTCCAAAATGTGAGCCTAGATTGAAAAAAAATAGTTAATTTTATTCTTCCCACAAATCATAATGCCAGCGGCCCTATTGCTCTGCAACTCACAACTGACAGCCTACTGAAGCTAAGCAAGTATGAGCCTGGTCAGTACCTGGATGGAGGACCTCCAGGGAAAAACTAAGGTTGCTGCTGGAAGTAGTAGGAGTGAGGTCAGTAGAGAGTGCTCACCTTGTGGTCTGTGTGAGTCCTAATGCCCCAGTATTTTGTTATCATAACGGGGACACTGTAGAGTGCTTTGAGTGGAGTGTCCAGAAAAGTGTTATATAAGTGTAAGGAATTATTTAAAAAGCCCAACTTCAAATATTGGAAATATTTATTGCCTCAGATAAAAATTTGACTGGTGTACCTTTGAGAACTTGCTAGAGATGCTATAGATATGAAGGACTCAAAACATATTTGGTAGTTTGTATCATTCCTTAAGGCAGTTTCCCTCTTTTAATTTGCACACTCATTCGTCAGGATTTCCAAGTTTGTTCAGTGCCATGAATAGTGTCATGGATTATATTACCTTTCTGTGCTTTTCCAAGGAATTCACTGTGCTATACTGAGCTTTACAATGTTTTCAATTTATCATACCAGTTAAACAGCTGCTTTCAGTAATTTGATTAGTTATTTGTGTGCTGCATAATAAAATCACTTTATTAACCCTTTACAATTTCTTGCATTAGGAATTATCTTTTCACATACCCCAGCTTGCTCTCCATGAGACACACAGACAGGGAGAGAGCCTGGGGTCAGAGCACAGGGTCTGCCATTGTACAGCACCCCTAGAGCAGTTGGGGTTAAGGGCCTCATTCAAGGGCCCAACAGAGTAGGATTCCTCTGCCAGCTGTAGGATTTGAACCAGCAACCTTCCAATCACAGGTGCAGATCCTTAGCCACAGAGCAACCGCTCCGTAAGCTACATTAGCGGGCTAATGTAGCTTACTCTCTCCCTAAGCATTAGCCACACAATAAATAAAATAAATTACCTGTGTTGCATTAAAAAATACAACATAATGTAATCAATTTTTCCAATCCAATATATACAGTATCTGAAATAATGTTTGGATTTTAAAACTGAAATTGGCAACTTTAATAATATTATTATCCCGTATACCCATTCTTTCACATATTGTACAGTATATGTAGCTGTATTAGAAATCACTTTAAAATAAGTTTGACATGAATTCCGAGACAGATTTCTTTTATTCGCAGGGAACAGAATAATGTGTGATGATCCCCATACCATTCCTTACAGGGGTGACTCATTTGTGGACTCATTTTCAGTTTATTGCTTAGCTCAATTAAGATGCCAGAGCCTAACCTTACAGACAATGGGTGCAAGGCAGGGTACACCCTGCAAAGGATGCCAGTCTGTCACAGCATACAGTATACAGTATGTCTGTGAGTGAAAACCTGAGCATCTGGAGAAAACCAAGCCAGACACAAGAAGAACATGCAAACACTACATGGATGGCACACCAGGCTGGAATCCTGAGCCAGACGGTGTCACTAACTGCCATGCTCCTGTACCTGTCACGACTGTAGTCCCTCCCCCTTAAGGGCGCTCTGGCTCTTTCACTTCTGACTTGATTTTGTGCACCTGCCCCCTGTTTCAGCCTCCTATCCAGCCCTCCTTAAATGCCAGCCGCTCACTCTGTTGGCTCTGCATTGGTTCCTGTACCAGCCAAGTCCAGGATCTGGAGCTTCTGGTCCCATTCCCCCCTTTTTCCCCCTGACCCTCCACCAGATCCCGCTCCGGTTTTTAATCTCGTTTGTCTTTGTCTCGGATGGACCGCCGGCTCTGGACATTTGCCTCTTCTTGGATTTCCCTTTGGACTCCCTTTTGGACTGTTTGCCTTGGATTCACCCCCCAGAACACCTGTGCACCTTGGACACACCCCCTGTTTTCATTCCCGACTCCGGCATGCTTTTTTCCCCTTGTTTTCCTCACTCATCTGCTTTGTATTTCATTTGTGCTTTATTACAAACTACTGAATTCTGGAGATCATCACAGCATGGCTTTTTTTCTTTGTCTGGAAATTTTCATCCAGGAATTTTTGTATCAAGGGTGCAGTTAAAGCTTTAAAGCTAGGACACACAAACGCTCAATAATGCAAAAGAACTGAAGCTCACATGAGAGGCTAATTAACTGATAACGTCTTGCTTTTATGAAGGTATCCCAATATTAATAATTGTTTACACTTATATAGTGCTTTTCTGGACACTCCACTCAAAGCGCTTCACAGGTGATGGGGACTTCCCTCTACCACTACCAATGTGCAGCATCCACCTGGATGATGCTACGGCAGCCATAGTGCACCAGAACGCTCACCACACATCAGCTATCAGTGGGGAGGAGAACAGAGTGATGAAGCCAATTCATAGATGGGGACAATTAAGAGGCCATGATTGGTAAAGGCCAAAAGGGAGTTGGCCAAGATGCCAGGGTACCACCCCTACTCTTTTCAAGAAACACCCTGGGATTTTTAATCCACAGAGACATTGGTTTTATGTCTTATCTAAAGGATGGTGCATTTTTACAGTATAGAGTTCCTAGCACTATACTGGGGCATTAGAACCCACAAAGCACCCCCTACTGGCCCACTATCACCATTTCCAGAAGCAACCTTAGTTTTTCCCAGGAAGTCTCCGATCCAGGTACTGGCCAAGCTCACACCTACTTAGCTTCAGTGGGCTGCCAGCTGTGAGTTGCAGAGTGATATGTCTGCTGGCTTGATGAAGCCTCATGTTGCTGAGCACCTGAGACCTGAGAGGTTTGGGGTAGAAGGTGATAACATTTTCTGTAACACTACCACACTGCCCCATATTTATTTAAAGTGCCCCTTTGAGCTTAAAACAGTTTGAGCACTGTAAAATAATAGTTTGAAAAGTTGTCACCTGCTATGATCATTGTTGTGTTAATTTCAATTTGAATACATTTCTGACATTTTAGTAGTTGCAAATGGGAAAACAAGTTCTGGCACTTTCTTCTCACGTATTGATCACAAGATGTACAGTATAATGTTTTTATTATTCATTATCTTTTAAAACCAATGATCTCTGCTTTTAGAAATAACTGCCTTGCTTCAGTTTGTGAATAATACATTTCTGGATAAAGCTGGACTTGCATGCTCAGAATCTACTGTGTTTTATTGTACATAAGGCAAATGAAACTTATTTTTCATCTAAAGGGGCTCTTATACTGTATGTATTTAATCTTCACTCTGATGTGGACAACAAACTTTAGGTTTTATAAATAGGATGCCTTCTGTTGATTTGTTCCTTCATTTCTTCTAGCCAAATGCTGCTTTTGGCTTTCTCATGTTTGCTGATGAGTAACAATAAAGCTCACAAATAAAAGAAAAATAGAAAGGTTTAGTTCTCTTCAAGGATTGTTTACTTATTCTGCACCCAATTAAAAAGCTCAAGAAAAGCTTTAATCTTTTTGTGCGAACTGTAAGCACTAGGTGTACTAAGCACCATTCTGATGGAAAATATATATTTCACATCAGTATGTAAATATCCCCTGAGACAAAGTTGTTGCGACATGCAATAACTATGGGTCATAGAACACAAATATATATTAGTGGAATAACTAAATCAAATTTTGCTGTCAACACACGGCTCTGCTGAGCTGAAAGGTGAAGCTTAGGATGAAGTTTTTTTCTCTTATAATGCAAACAGAAAACATTTGCCTGGCATAAAAAATACAGGATAAAGAGTAAAAGAATATTGTTTCTAAATAAGCCTCTGGAATAACTATTTCAATGTCACAAACAATTTTGAAAGAGATTAATTTTATTTTTTAAAGGTTGTCCTCTTTCTGCATAGTAGCACTCTGCATGTTAGGCCGATCTACAGTAATGTTTGCTTAATTACTGGAGGAGTAATTAATCCCCTTGTTATCAAACTGTTTATTTATTAAGGAGATACTGAAATAGACTGAGCCCCTTTAGGGCCTTAGACCCAAGCCTTTATATAAGCAAAAATAATCTGCCCTAGAATTCTTGCTCTCTCTGTCCCAGAGGTGACAGTCAAAAGTCTCCCAAAGTTGAATTTGAAAATTACTGCTGTGAGCAGATACATGCATACAGCTATTTTCATATTCACTGCCTTAGCTCCATAGCCTTTTTTAACTAAGCCATTAGAGAACAGTATGATTCTCTGTTTTTGCTGTGTGATATCAAGATATTCTTTTATTTTAAGACTACGGATCCTCTTGTAAATGGATTTGAGCAACCTTTAAATACCTAACAAATGCAGAAAATTCACTCCCGGGTTTCTTTTGGAGATTAACTATTTTTGATTTATTTTAATAAACATCATATACGTATGTGCTACAACTGTGCCACTGAGGTCTTATCGTAATGACAACAGAACAGAACAGCCACATGTGGAAATGTTTTGTTCCAAGCCTTTTAAATCAGCAGAGTGCCTGGTCTGTGTGGCTGTTTTAATGCACTGAATAACCAGCTCTTTGGTTAAAAGATGAACTGCAGCAGAGAGGGCAAGTAGAGGTCAATTAGCAATTCTATCAAAAAAAAACATGTAAAGCCATAAATACAGAGACAAGTTGTTACAACTAATGTATTTTCAGGTTACATGTATATGGTTTATCTCAAATTGTGCATTCATTTTTTTTTACAATGATGTCACAGGCTACTTAGGGTTTAGTGAATTCTTTTTTGGTATTTTAATCATAGTGCTCTGATGATGAGACAAACTAAATGTCAGTAGATACATTACATACTGGGCATAAAAAGAAACATACTGTATAATTAAATTTATATACTGTATGTATGTTTTTAGAAAAATATACACATTTCCATGATAAATGTCTGTGAAAATAACTTTAGCAGTTTCTTGCAGTTACAGTATAAGTAATATTTTTAGATGATGCTTTTGATTATCATTGTACAGGGATTCTTCATGTCTTCTTGATGATGAGCCTGTGATGTCTTTGCACATGTCTGTGAGAACATACATACTGTATCTCTCATCCAAGTCTGAAGATCTCTCTGTATCTTAGCTGCAATGACATATGTGTTGTGTATTAGACCAAGCTGCTGCTGTCTGCTGGCTGAGTCAGACTTTGTAAAACGGGTATTTGTAAATACTGGCATTTCAGTGACACCTCAGAAACCATGCTAATGGCAAAGCTTTTGCAGTATTCAATACATTTGGATCCCAAAGTGTTCTGAAGGAGCAATAATGATCACTGTGAGAGAAACATGACTTTACCTACAATTAAACAAGTCATTTTTTGGTTTCATTTAGATTCTCAACTTTAAAAAAAAGTGGTTATTCAAAACTCTGTCCATTACTTTTTTTATCTGCCTCCTGTTAAATAAATCTTGAACTCTGGGTAAAGTGATGAAGACAATTAAATACCCAAAGATATTAGTAAAACAACACAAGCTTTATAAGAACCTCTAGAAAACAATTAATTGCTGCAATGCATCATGACTTTAACAAATTAAAATCAATTATCCAGGTTCTGAGGAATACAGTCTAGCTAAGACATAAGCCTGGTTCTCATTAATCATTTAATTGCTAATCTTTAATGTATCCCTCAAACCTGTATAAAAATACAGTATATTTGAAATACCCAGCATTAAACACCCCATGGAAAAGTAAAGGTATGGATTTTACACTAATGATTACATATATTGTACATAAATACTGTATATTTCAGTATGTGCTTTTGCATCCAATATATTGTAAAGAATGCAAATACTGTACATTTCATGACATATTTGATGTTGTAAGGATACAGAGTATACCATATATTTAGATGTATATTCAAGTGTACATGGCACTGAATACTTTAAATTGTTACATACAGTATAGCCATTATATCGTACACTACATACTGTACATATTTCCATTTTAGGTGTATACTTTCTATAAGGCCAAAGTTTTAGTAGACTCCATATTTTGAGAACTCTACAACTTAACAAATTGTTAAATAAAATAATCCAACAGATTCACATGTGTGTCTACAGTATGTGTCTGTCCTGTGATAGACTGGTGTCTCATTCAGGTTGTATCCTGTCTTGCACCAGTTGCTTGCTGGGATAGGTTCTGTTTCCTCACGATCCTGAATTGGAAGAACACATTAGAAAACAGATGGATGGGCTCACATGTGCTGATAATAAGCAACTCTAAACCAGGGGATTCCTGGTTGAGATTTTGTCTGAGCCCCTGAAAAAATGTTTCACTGTGAACAGTTGTGTTGAGTTCATATACTGTAGCTCACTCTTAGGATATCTTTAGGCATGAAAGGTGGTATACAGTAGGAATGCCATAATTTACCTTATTTACAAAATCTATAGGTACTCTATAACAGTAGTTGGCAACTAGTAGCCTGGGGATAACATACAGTAGCCTGGGGATAACTAGTAGCCTGGGGATAACATACATGGAGATCTACAGTAACAATGGTCCCTAAGGGGTTCTGAAAAATAGGGGTTCTGTCTGTTTTGTTAGTTTAGAAATGCTTTTAAAGCAGCCTATCTGTAATAAAAACTTTAACAAAGCGTTCTGAAGTAGTTACGTGTTTTATTAATTCCACTGCTCTGGCTGTTTCAGAGCCAGAGCTATGCACACCAGGAGTATTTAAATCCTGACTGCTGGTGTGTCTGTTGTTTTTTGTTCTTGCTGAAATACATTGACTTGTTTTCTATGCAGTTGTAGTTTCAGTGCAACACATATGGTTCCAGAATACCTATTTTAATAGAAGCATTCTATCAAATTCTTATATCTCCCTTCAGGAAAACAGAAAGCTTAAAACATTTTTTTTTCATCTTTAGTCTCAGGAAATATATTTATACAGAATAGAACAATATATAGAACAGTTGAACAGCAGAGTATAACACTTTTTTTCCCTATTTGATCAAATGGTGTGGGTGGGGGGTAATTCAGGTATAAAGACTTTAGAGGCACAGCATTCTAGATGATAGCATTATGACAATCCTGAGTTCTTGAAAACTTTAACTGAAAAATATAGCAGCAGTCTGCCTGATATATGTTTGCAGTATTAGCAAAGACCAAGGCTCTTGGACCCTGTTCTCAAGACCCAACCCAGTTTGCCTTATAGGTAATTCATAATTACAGACATTCTTGTATACTATATTACCTATTTACCCACACCTATATATTTACACTACATACTTATATATCACTTTATACCTATATTGCTTTAGAAACCTAACACTTTAGATTTTATAAACTATCCGACACTCCTGAAGTATTGATGCATTAAATTAATTGATTAATTCAATTAAAATAACTCTGATCCTAAGGGGCTGAAGGGTACTTTATTCTCACAATATTTCTAATTTATTTTATAATTACTTGATTTAACAAATTATGTGTTTAATTAATCATAATCAGATTTCACTTACATAAATTGGCGATATAATGATTACCTATTTAATCGGCTAGATTCGGGTAGTAAGGCTGGAGAGACCTCTGTTTCAGACTTCAAAAAATAATGAAGTCTAACAAAGTTGTACACCTAAGGCGTTACTTAAACTGAGTCGTTAAAGAATGAAAGCATGGGCGGACTTCACGCAAGCTTATTGTTGTGCAATCACTCGTGATTTGGATCTCGCTGTTGTAAAACTGCCCGCTACTGTATGTTGACGAGCTCTTCCAGTGGAGTCTGAGAGAGTCAGCCGTCTTGAACGAGCTGGGGGTATACGCTTTTTTATGCGCGATTCAGCCCCACCCACACAAGCGCTCTCTACCTAATAACAGGAAGCTGCAAGGCTTGATCGTGCTGCTCGGCAATTACAGCAGTAAAAAAAAAAATAAAGTAGAGAACTGTAAGCAGAGCGACGATACTGTGATCCAGTGCTGTTTCCTACAAGAAGACGTTACTAAATTGAACATTACTAAATATCACTGTTTTAACCTTCCTTTCTGGTGCATGCATTCCTAGGTTTAACCCACGGGGATAGAGGTAGGTACCAGCAAAGGCAAAGTACAGCTTGTTTGCGCCGTATGCATGGCGAGCAATCACGATATGTCTCTGATATATAAACGTCGACATTGTGTTGCTAGATGTATAAGTTAGAGTTAGGTTCCCGGTCGGCTTCTGATATTAAGCTTGGTTTGGGAGCTGGAGTCGAGCCTCATGACCCAATTTCAGGTAGATTAAGTACGCAAGTTATTCGTGGAATGCAGGGCTGAGCGGCGTTGTTTTGGCAGGTTACATCTTAAAGTAACATAGTATTGTAAAAGGAAACGGCTTGTAACGCTTGATGTGATAACTTCCATTTGTTTCGAGTATTGCATGCTGATACAGTTTCACAACCTACTTTATGTTTGAAAAACATCGCAGAAAGATTTTGATCACAGTCGTTGAGTTATATTGACTTTTGCATATATGTAATTAAGCTTTTCTAACCTATAAAAACAAAACATGGTTTTCATGCTAGTAGCATAAAGTAAACAACCTTTAGTGTAAAACTACTAAAAAGAGCAGCTTCCGGTATAATGTTATGACGTTAGTAATGAGCATAGTTTCAGTATTGGTCAGTTGCTTAATACTCTTGGTTTCGCGCGGGTTGGTGATGGGTTTTAATACAGTTCTGTTTTTTTTTTTTACCCTGAATGGTGAGCCAGGTGTTTGCTGCTGAGCACGGTTGCAGCGATGTGACTCCTGCAACGATTTCTGAAGGCGTACAGGCGATTTTTGTGTGATTCGCAGTTGATACAGTAACTAGCCAGACCATGTTAAACATAACAGCTTGGAAATACTGTATCGATCTGTCCAATTTTGTGTTGTAGGTGAGGAAAGGCTGGGTTGATCTGATCACCTGTGAGTGCTGTCGTGTGTATTTAAACTTCCACACCTCCTGCTGGAGGTGCTCATTGTCTCTGCAGTATTTTTTTAGGTTATAAAACTGGTGTTTATTAATTCAAATATCTGTATTTCTGAAGGTTAATGTTTCTCTATTCTGTGTTTACTTATTGAACACTCTCATTCTTCCTTAAAGTTCCTTACTGGGATGTCCCATATGTGCTTTTCAGACTCTTACTCCTGTTTTCCTTGACTTATGTAAGCTCACAAAAGCATGTGATGTTGTATTAGGATATCTTTCTTAGCAAGGTGAAATGTGAAATAGAAAATCTAAATTCCTAAAATTCTAAATTGAATCCTGTGGTCTGGAAATCGGTCCTTTTGACATTTTCGGCTGACAGAGATATTTTGTCAATTGTTTAATGTTGAAAAGTACAAGAGGATTGTTCCTCAACAGCTGAGACATACGGGAACATAAAGAATGTTATATACAAAGGTCATCTGGCCAATTTAGCCCTGTAAGAGTGCGAAAAAGTACAGAGAAGAGTGGCAGGGTACAGATACCAGATCCATCTCTTTTTGTAATGTGGTGTACAAAATTGTACAGCATATCATGAAATGTCTTTCTAATGTGTTATGTATTTTCCCACAACTGAATTTACATTCTACACATTTTATTGTCTCCCAACATTGTCAAGAAAATGTTAATGCCAATCCCTTATACAACCGAAAAACTAAAAGATCACCTTTTGCATCTGGTTTCACCAGGGCCATGATTAGCTCTAGTCCTAGATCAGATTAACTGAATAAACATAAGGTGGTACAAGATTAATACCAATCATGCTGTGTGAGACTAGCCCTTGATGGAGTCTTTACTAATGGTGTTGCAACTTCAGACATAATTATTTCCGGACTCACTAATGAGTTTGTATCAATGGGTCTGAACCTTTTGTTGATTGTGGCCTGTGATTGTACCCTATAATCTGTATACAGTACTGTACTGATCATACAGTAAGAAAAAGCAAGTGGTGCTGAAACATAAGAAATATTATAGCTGCCTTACTAAAGCAGTCATTGAATCAGTCCTGAATGTATTGAGCCATTGCATAGCCCAGTCTCAGTAACTATTTAGCATATCCTGTCTCTCACCAAATAGATCTCTGAACCCTTTAATAATACACCTTGTGCCAGGATATACCTGTGCACAAACTTGGGATGTTTTAAATTTAGACCTTCAGTGGGAAGTCCTCATACATGATGTATTTGTCTGTTCCCTATGGAGTCTTTTGAAAGTGTAGAGCATTCCTGGGAAATGGCTGAATTGAGTAGGATCAGGAGTTTGGAGTAATGGTTTTGAATTTTAGACATTCGTGTTGGTATGGTTTATGCTAGTATGCTATCCCTCTCCCTCTGTTCTTCTTTGTCAGAGAGCAGTAGTGACTTGAAACCTGGCCAGTAAAAGGTTTCATGAGCAGTAGATTTTCAATGTAGGCTTAATAAGCAATACATTGCATTTTCACCTAATAAAAAAGGAGCTTTTATGAAGAGCTATCCTTTCTCCTATTTGAAATAATCTCTTACAGTCAGATGTTTTAATAGGAGGTTAATAGAAAATTATTCAGTTTCCAGCATCATGCTGTTGATTGTTGTAGGCCTGTCACAATGCATAAGTCACTAGCATTTTATAAAGGAAGGGTCATATAAAAGCTCTTGCCTTCTTGTGACTAAAAAGCACTTACTGAAGCACTTACACTTTTCCATACCTCACTGACTTATGGAATAAGATGGGGCCTACAGTGATTTTTTTAATTCAATCTCTGATTTTCAAGTAAAATAACCAGGTGGTTTGGGAATAGGGTTGGCAGGTGAGCTGTGCTTGATAAGTGGGTGTTCATTAAAATTAAATCTGGCCTTCATCAGAATAATGAACTTGATTAATAAGATGTGCACAGCAAGTATAATAAAGGCTAACTATGAAAACTTCAGTTTTTTCTGTGTTCTCTGTGAAATTGATATTTCCTCTTCAAGCTCACTGTTTCATGCTTCATTTTGGATGACCAATGCATTTTTCCGTTTCCATGTTTTAAGACTGCTGTTCCTACATTTGTTTTTGTTTTAACCTGAGGTGTGATTTATTGGTTGTTGAAAAAGAAAATTTTAATGTGTGTTATCCAAAACACATTTTGGGCTTTCTTCAAGGTGATTTTTGCTCACAGTGCAAAAAGGTAAAGCACTGAAGGTCATTTGGCTGAATGCACCAGCTACTCCTACAGGAATTCACAACTTTGATATAGTCTGAAATTGAATAACAAACACCACTTTGGCCTTTACCACAGCTTGGGTAGAAACTTGGTCTGGTGAGTTATGCACAGGATCCACAGTGAAAAACAGTGTGTTGCTTTGGACCACGTTCTGTGCAGTTAAGTTTAGAGTTAGTGTGCATGGTTCCATCACCACTTGGTTGAGGAGATGAGTTTTCTTGTGGTATGGAATGCAGCCTGATCATCTATAAATTGTGCCTTTTCCTAAAACATTGAATAAACAAACCTTGGCTGCCTTAGATTATGTATTGTGGTATCAATTCTGTTTCTCACAATAAAGATGGAAGAACAATTTGTGAATACAGCAGTAGGGATGTGGTGGCAGTTATTAAGACTAATGTACAGAAGTACAGCTTCAAAATCAAGATGTGTGAAGCTGTTGACCAGACAATGTGCACTCTCCAGCTAAACGCAAATGAACAAACATCATTCATTTCTGAGGTCATCCTAATGATGCAGTATAGTCGGTAACAGAAAATCATTCAAGATCAAAGCTTATAGGAGTTATAAGCAGCTTGGCTGGTTTTTCTGGGTTAATTCTTCATTGTTAAATATGGTCTGAAGTATTATAGCTAGATGCATGTCAAGGTATCAGCTTAAATCGCACCGAAATATCAGCAAAGAAAGGGAACCAGGTCTCAGTTCAGAACAATGAAATTCCCAGGCCTGATTTGCATACATCTCCGTGTAGAATGCTTCATGTAACACTAGTAGGGTACTGGTAGAAGGAGTTTAGCTTTTGGTGTCTTTAAAATCTTTACGCAAGAAGAAACTAAGCTGTACCAACCTTGCCTGTTGTGAATTTGCATGCTGTTCAGTTTGGATTTTTTACTTTTAATTAATGGCAGTATGACTAGTTACTGTTTGAGTTGGTTACTAATTTTTAGTCATTAACTGTTTCATCTGATTATAATGTAGTATTAAGGAACGGTGAAGTATGTCGCAGATGATTTCAAGCTATGCCCAATATGTGCAGTTAATGTTAGCATCAAGATATAAAAATAGGTTTCCACAACTATTCAGTATGGAAGCTTTTAAACTAAAGAAACTGTTAATCTTTTATTATAGCTACATTTTCTGTGTCAGCTGGAGTGTTAAATGAAATTTTGCATAGAAGGATTACAACCCTACTGCTTTGAAATGAGAGGTCAGTCATTCCTTACAACCTTTGAACCGATAATCTCTAAAATACAGCAATCTTATGCATGTGATTGTAGTTTTGCTAAGGATTTTTATATTGCAGGAAAAGTAACACTTGGAGGTTTCTGAATCATGTGTGTGTTTCACAGTGTAATGAACTTTGTGGTAAGTAGTTAAACTGCAGCATTGAAGTCATTGACCTTGTTGAACAAAAGTGGCCTAAGTGGGCTGTCAGTGGGGAATTATTCAAACCTGGAACATTCAGGTGCTGGCCATTTGTTTGGCAAACAACATTGTACAACATTGCATCCTCCTACAGCCCTTCATGTCGTATGCCTCTCATCGTTTCTTTTTGTGGGTGTCACCCTGACAAGTGTTTCAACTTTTTGTCCAATGCCTTCACTTTTAACTTGTCAGCCTACTTTCGTGCTGAGGAAACGCTGCCTTGACTTTACACTTCGGACAGCTCTTGGAGATGCTGGGAAATTGCCGGCTTATAGGCTTTTGCACTGGATCAGGCTTTAGAGAAAGGAGTTTCTCCAGCAGCTGTGAGTGATGTCTGGCAGGCGGCAGCATCAAGGCCACCCCCTTGTATTGAAGCTGCAGCTGTGTCCTTAAAATCGGCAAGTTTAAAAACCTGTGAGCATGTTTACTGTTATAGCAGTGCTTTAATGCTAATATCTCTTTAAAGCACTAGAACTGACCACTCTTCATCCAGGAATATACAAAAAATGAATCTAAATAGATGTCTAGTTTTAGCTCATTTTTTATAACAAGCTTTTGAAAATGTCATCAGTGTTTTAAGCAGCATTTGTGCCATCCATAACTGGATATATGCCCCAAGGGGTCTGTTACTGAAACATGATTAGCTTTTCTCCTCTTCATTTTTTGCCAGCTACAAAGTTATTCCCCATTGTTGTCAAAAGGTCTCACTCAGTGAAGCAAAACACACCATTTCTCTTTTTCTGTATCTATTGCATGTGGCTTCTTCCTGTGTTGAAGTTTAAAAGTGCAAACACTTACATTCAGGAAACAGGGAAAGTTGTTTTTGCCCTTTGCCAAATTAAAAAAAAAACAGACAACCTTCAGCGTGTCCCAAGGCATCGTAGGCCTGTGTGTTGGCAGACGTTTATATTTTTCCCCTTGAAAAACAGTTTTGCCCATTAATTCAAATCCAGCCAGAGAAATAACTTTTCACATTTCTTTCCAAGTGGAATGCCCCTGTTGGAACTGGAAGTGAATGCAGTGATAGGGACTAAGGATAATGTACTGTATGTAGATGCAGTTATTGATTAAATTAAAAGATCTGTAAGCTGGCTTTAAAGGTTGATGTTACTATCGCCACTTTCACACAAAAAGGGCTTCACTGACCATAAATGGCAACTTTCAAAAAGGGCTTCACTGACCATAAATGGCAACTTTGACAAATACTTTTCCATGCCCGAAAGCTTGAATCATTATGACGCAAAGAGTTCATTGCTAGCATAAAATCAAAAGTGTTTGTTTTAAACAATAGAAGGCATTCTAAAGATGATGTGCTGTGGAGCCTTTGGTGAAGCTCTTGGTTGGGTTAGGTGCTAGACTCTTCACAATTTGGTAGCAAAGCATCTCTTTACTGAGGCTGATGTGTTTTTTTAAACCAAACTATTGGTTTTGTTTTCAAAATGAATAAACGAATCGGGCTTTGGTGTGTATCAAACATGACTTCACTATCCCTTTGAGATTTAAACAATTTAAGCCCTTGGGCATTTTCTCACATTTTGATTTATAGGTGATGCAGCTTTATCACTTGCAAACACTTGGCGACTTAAATCGGTAGCCAGAACGATACAACACTACATTAATAAAGTGATTACTTTTCAGCCACTGATTTCCCCGTTTGTATTAGTCATTCCTTTTAAGCAATGTGAGAGGTCCAGGCCTCCACCTACATCAGGTCTGCATGCTCTATAATTTCCAAACTGCATTAATACCGTACAGCTTATTGTACAACCATGCTGTGATGTTCTTTCCATTCTCTGGTGTAATAATGTTTTCAGCACCATGGAGAGAGCGAACCTTTTCCCTTAATGACATTCCAATGGAATACAAAACATGGTGTTGTTTGGCACTGTAGGTGTCATGAGCTGTTAATCTGTTTCACAGACTAAAAGATTTGTTCCAAAAGCTAAACACAAAGGTAACAAAAATGGATGCCAACAGAGGCCAAAGGCAGACGTTTCACCCGAGTAGTTATTATTATATTTAATATTCAAATCAAAGTTTATTTATCCAATGCACAACAATACAGCGTGCAGCAGTAGTTGCTGGCAATGAAATGTCTTTTCCGTGAGCTCACAAAAATCACAAAAATCACAAAATTGAGGTTATGAAAATAATGTTACATAATAGATGTAATAGAAATTGAATAAAACTCAATATGAGTAGAGCTGCTATGTGTCCATGGTGTATGCAATATATACAAGTAGTGCGGTTATGCTGAATACAGTGAAAAGTGTGTGTCCATGTAGCCATTACAGGTGATTTGCTAAAGGAGCTGCAGGTTGGCTATTTAGCAGTCTTCTTGCCTGGAGGTAGAAGCTGTTCCGTAGAAGGTAGAAGTTCTGTTGGACTTGGACCGAATGCTTTGGTACCGTTTACCGGACGGTAGGAGGGAAAACAGTTTGTGACTGGGATGACTGGGATCCTTGAGAATGGACCTGGCCTTCTTCAGACATCTAGCCGAGTAGACATCCTGGATGTTTGGTAGCTCACAGCCGGTAATGAGCTGCGCTGACTTCACTACCCTCTGCAGTAATTTGCGATCATGGGCGGAGCAGTTCCCATACCAGGCAGTGATGCAACCAGTCAGGATGCTCTCAATACTGCACCTGTAGAAGTTGGCCTGGATATGTGATGGTATGCCAAACCTCTTTGGCCTATGGAGAAAGAATGGGCACTGCTGTGCCGTTTTGACAACGGTGTTGGTGTGGTGGGTCCAGGTTAAGTCCTCTGAGATGTTAACTCCCAGGAACTTAAAACTACTGACCCTCTCCACTGCAGTCCCACTGATGTAGATAGGTGTGTGATCTCCTCTCTGGTGTTTTCTATAGTCCACAATCATCTCCTTAGTCTTACTGATGTTCAGAGAGAGGTTGTTCTCCTGGCACCATGCAGCCAGGGTTTGCTAGTGCATATTGGTGCATCTGTCAGTGCTTCTGGAACCCTGAAATATTTTTTCTTTCCCCAAAATGAGAAATATTTTCAGAGTATTTGAACTGTTGCTGATCTTTTAGTGTTTTTTGTTTTGCACTTGCTCTGAAGGTTATCCTAGTATCAACCATACTAGGATAACGCACCCCCATAGTGGCTCATTTAAATGGATTTTAAGATCTTGATGTATTGCTTCCTCTTTGTAAACAGGATTACATGGCTGTTTCATATTTTCGTTTTCTGTATTCTATTTCATCTCATCAGTTATACTTCTGTCTGATTTTTACTTGCTGGTCGGCGCTAAAGAGAATCAAATCATTTTGAAACGATACAAGGCAGAAGTCTTCGTAATGCCTTTAGCATTGAAAAATATCCTCCCTATGGGCACAATTTTGGCCTTGAAGTTGGTGAAATTAGATTGACCCTGTTCGAAGCATTTTCACTGTTTCTACCAGCAAGGTTATGACCTCGTTTTTCAGTATCTGCTGATGTATTTCTATGTCTGAAATTTCATCCAGGAGGAACAAAGTAGTTTGATGGCAAAACATGAAGCATCAAAGTGGAGGTGGCACTAACGCACCCATAGCTGGTTAAGCATGATTGTGCAATTTCTAAATATTGTCTTTAGGTCCAGAATCCAATAGAGTTTCAATGCTTCTTTAAAATAAGTCCACAGAACAGAGTTGAGAAACTAGATTAGTTTAACTTTTTTTCTCAGGGGTGAATCATGGCAGGGCCAGTTAGGTTACGCCATCGCACCATCTTGTACATTAGGTCTTTAAATGGAGGTATTTTGACTCAAACTCATTGTTAGATGCGGAGTAGTGGTAGTGTGACCTTTTATAATAATTAATTTTTATGCATTGGGTTCTATCTACTTTATTTACCATCCTGTGCTAAAGCGCATGAGGCCTACAGTTGACCTAAACTTCCTGAAAACCTGCTACAACTTGGAAATTAACACACTCAGTCTTTAAGTGGACAAGTATTGTTTCCAGTAAAGGCTTACTCAATATGAGTCTTCACTGTTAATTATGAGTATGTAAATGTTAGTTTGTCCAAAATAGTTTCTGATTGCAGGATATAGGGTCAGTGAAACAGCATAATTGAGGGCTGTTTTTGAGTTGCACAAGCATAACGTAGATATATTTAGGTATACTTTTGTGGCTGGTAGCATATTTTAATGTGGCATATTTTAATGTGGTGACTTATAATTTACTACTTTTAAAGTGGTGTACAAAAAGCTGGTTTATTGACAGTAACAAGTTATTTACTACTAGGCATACAGTATGTCTTGGCACATTAGGGAGACTGCAGTTTGCTCACTGAAGACAGTGTCTTACAAGATTGAGGCTTAGGTTTGCTGTTTCACTTCAGAGCTAATCAATAATATGTTTGATTTCATTACAACATCACTGCCGAGATTTGGCAACACTGGCCATATGCTGCCCATTACTGTGCTGTTAAATATTAATTTCCTCCTTGCATTAGGGTGGCAGGAGACTTGCACCTGCCTTGTGTTTATAGCAGATAGTTCTGTATTGAGTCATTTTGGAAGTGCAGTACAACAATTCTAAATACTATTTCAAGAACAATTCTGTAAAGAGAAACCTTGTTGTTTCTTTCATATTGTACATTGAAGAAGTAATGTCTTTTGTAGATGTACTTGTATTTGGTGGTGGGGAGAGGATTTTGCACAATAAAAATACTAATACAATAGTACAAAAATATTATTGGCATCTGAGTGAATGCTGTGCTAAAGTCAGGCTGAATTGGCCTTTTCTCCATTAGAATTAGGCAGTTTTCCAAACTTGTCCATCTTGAGTCAAACCAGTTATGAGTCTTTGTAGTTTTTCCTTATCGACAATAAGCTGGTTTGTCCCCTTAAGCTGTGAAAAGGAACTTTAGAATTTAGATGCAGTATAACACATGGTAGTCTATAGCCCAATTCTAGTTTGTGTGGCTTCTAAAAAGTGTGGACATCAGAATGCAAGTCAGTATTTTGTATGTTGTAATATTTCATTGTGCCCAGAGATACAAAAGTTTGTCCTAACAAACATTTCCAATTTATCAACAAGATAAAGCCACTTTGCCCAGCCTTTTCCAGCCCTGTGAGCCACGTCTTGTCCAGTCTTAATCACGCTGTATTTGAAAAATCACTTTCAGACATTAAAAACTGCGAAGCACCAGAGGTCATGTTGCACACAGGACATGAGTAGTACTTCTGAAGAACTCAAGGCTCCTTGAATGAAAAATAAGTTTCTTTAATCACTTGTTTACTAAACAGGACTTGGAAGCCCATCAGTGACTGAGATAGACACCATCTCATGTTGAAATATTCAACATTCATTTTACTTAGTCAGTCAGATACAGTAAGTAGCATCACTACATGTGCTAGGGTATACAGTTTATTTTCAGGCAGTATATGCATGCCTTTGGGGATTTGAAAAGTTCAGTGGATGATTACTTATGTTACATGAATTGTTTATACCTTGGTGCTGCTTCTGCTTCTGAGGTCTTGGTTTTGATTCAGGACTGATGCCAGAGTTTGAATGTTTACTCTGCATTTGCGGGTTTTTTATTTGTGTAGTTTTTTGTCTGGTGTTGCCATTTTTTGTGACCTTCCAGAGATGTCCTGACAAGGCGTATTGAATTTTTTGGGATGTTTGTGTCCCCTTTCTGGACCATCATCCCATCCGTAGTGTTGTTCTGCTTTGTAACCTGTTTTTCCAGGACAGGCTCTGGGATGCTACAGCTCTCACCAGACATTAGAGGCTTTATGAATGATAGGGGATGGGTGAGTGTTTGTACCTTTCTAATTGTGATATAGTTAAATGTAAGATAACTACACTCCACTGAAAGAGTCATGTGAAATTACAGGTTCCTGGACCCTACATGCATACTGTAACTTGAAATAAAGGAATTGCTGCACATTGCAGGAAGTGAGCTCATTAGATAGGTAATTGAACAGCTGTATATGATGAGATCATTCCCTGCAGTGTCAGTTCATTATCCTTTTTTTTCCTTTATGAGGAAATGTTCTCCATCTGCTTTAAGAGCAGGTCAGAGTAAATGTGATGACCTCCTAGAGTAAAGACACTCATTACCTGTATGCTTATTTGAAGATTTCAAGCCTGATTTTAATGTAAATCTTTCAGTAGTTTTGGAATGTGAGATAGGACATAAACTTAAAAATTGGGGGTAATTGTTTTTACATGGGTTAGACTTACAGGTATGACAACTCAATAGCTACAACTTTGTCTCAAGCACTGTGTCTCAAGCACTTGTCCTAATGTTTTTTTTTTCCTTATTGACAAAATGAGGGGAAACAGTTTCTTTCCTCTCGCTTTGAAAAACCCTAATGTGTCCTGAGGTGAAATGTTAAGATCACCTTATTATTCTTAAAACCCTGTTCGTTAAAATATACCAATATGTGTGTGTTGTACAAACAGTAATCCTAGTCTCTGGGACCTTAATGCCCTGAACATCAATGAAACTCAAATGTACAACAGCAGTCCCATTCTTGGGATTTGAACCCACAACCATTCAGTTCTGAATCCTGAACCCTAACCAATGCTCTGTCTGAGAATGTGGCTCATATTTTGCATACTTTAATAAATATTTACGGAATAGTTACAACAATACTAATATTGTGCTATTCTTGAGTATACAGTACGTCCACAATATTTCCCTGGTTATTGCCAAGGATATTATGATGTGTAAACCACGAGGTAGCTTAAGTATATTAGCTGTTTGCCTTTGCCTTCAGCTTTTAACAGGCTGTGGCTGAGTGTGGCTTTGGAATAATATGAAAAGAGTCTGAAAATAACAGGGCAGCTGATTGCAAACTGCTTGTGTAAAAGGAACATTAGTTTTCGAGATGACAAATTTAATTCACCACCTTAAGGTATTTCGCCCCACTAAAGACCAGCGATTTCCTGAAGGGGCAGGATTTACAATAGGGCAGGAGAATAAAGCTGGAGATATTGCTGTTTCAAGCACTAAACTGGGTTGGAGGAAATGAGATTTTGAAGATCCCCAGGCAAAAGAGAGCGAGACATTTAATGGCATTTGTAGTTTTTGCTGGTCAGCTGTTTTTGATTGAGGTAAAAGTTGGATTCGCGTAGCTTTATGCGGATTCTTTTCCATGGCAAGGTCAATGTGGTGTTTCTGATACATTATATAAATTCCAAAAACCTTGAAGCCCACACAGTTTCAGACTACCCAATTTCTAACCCCTTTATCCAGTACAGGGTCATGAGGGAGCTAGAGCCTATACCAGCATGCAACAGGCACAAGGCAGGGTACAACCTGATTGGGATGCCCCCCCATTGTAGGGCACACAGACACAAATGCGCACACACTCACACCAGGGCCTACTTTTCCAAAAAGCCAGTTAACCAGTATGTCTTTGGAATGTGGGAGGAAACCTGAGCACCTGAAGGAAACCCATGTAAAGAAAATGTAAATTTGTAAATAACATTTTGTTATAAATGTACCTACAAACCACCTATAAGTACAGCACTTGAACTAAATTCATATTGAATCTTTTTTAATACTGAAAAGCTCATACACTGGCTATTGGTACTGTATCTCTCAAACCTTGATCAATGTACTTTTTTTTTTCTTAATGAAGTGTCTTTCAAGACAAGTCATGCAGAGTGCTGGATGTAAGAATCTGGATGTGAAAAGTTTAGAGGTGATCTCTTATTTATGGATGAGCACTTGTCTTTAGTGGAAGTATCTAGTTTTATTAAGAGGGAAAGGTGAATAGTAGCAGATCTACTAAAGCCAACTGGGAGGTGTGTTTATCAATCTGTTATTGGAACTGAATCTTTTAGCAGAAGTCTAGGAGGATAATATTATGTGACTGGGCTTAGAAAAAAATCAGTTTTGCTAACCTTTTACAGTACGAAATGTTCTTCTTACCTAGAGGTAAGGCTTACCCTTAGGCTGCAGTGGTTAAAATATCGACTTAAAACTGGACTGTTCTGTGTTCAGTGTCCAGTTGGGATTTATTTTTTGCTCCACCAAAGTTCCCAGTAATAAAGTTACAGTGCCAATTAACTCTCTTATTGCCATTGTGAAACACAGTGCCTTCATGGTAAAGGAGTGCAATAGGAGATAGCTGAATTGCACTTTATATCTTGTAACAAAGATGTCTTAAACCTGTATTAACTCGGCCAGGCCATTGCGAAACTTTTGCTAAAGGCTGTGATAAGATAAGATGGGGGGAAATTCTGAAATGACTTACTTTAATATCCTTTGCACAACAAACAACTGTTTGGCAAATTAGAGGTCTGCTTCCATCAGTTTCAGTTTTAATGGTTCAATCGCCACATAATAAAGGAAAGAAACAATCTTGCATCAGAGACGACAGCACCAAATTTGAGTACCCTTGCTGTTTTGAAAACAGCAATTTCATTTTATACCATTCAATTTATAGCTTACTGACCTTACTACTACTCAGCTCCAGGTAGGGGTGAGGATTTTGCTTGCTTCCAGTTTGTAATTGGAGTCATCTACCAGAGGATTAGCACTAACAAGAACAATGTAGCTCTCACTGATGGAACTGCAAGTTCATAAGTGCTGTACTTATACTACTCGTGGATGCAGAACAGGCTCAAACTGAGTATGTCTGCACTAGCAGAACAGACAAGGCCAGCCCTGGCTTAATTGAGAACAATTAAATGAATGAAATATATAACTAGAATACTAACCAGCTGTTAACCAGTTTTGAAGAACAATTGAATAATGTAATAAACAAGAACAGGAAGCACACATTTTACATCGATAACATTTTAACATTGAAAGTAAAAAATAGGAACATTAGTAACAATTAACATGATCTCCATTACTGTTATGGCAAATCAAACTTACAAATTACTGCATTAAAACCTTTGTAGAAAGGAATTATAGAAATAAATATGAAATGAAGTAGTAATTAAAGTGTACTCTATAATAAGGGAGGTGACATCAGTAAGGCCGAGCGGATGGGAAAGTTTTATAAAAAGAACATTCTATAAATCAGTTCACCCAGGTTTTCAGAAGGCAAAGCCGTGAATTACATCTTCATACAATAGTAGCTGACCGAGTGCATGGCTGATGCTCATGATGGCCAGTCCACTGAGATGCTCTTGTGCCACGGCAGACCTCACATTTGTTTTAATCATCTTGAGCTCTGAAAACCTCCCCTCTCCTCCTGTCACTGTCACTGGGTGAGTGACTGCAATCCGAAGGGCTACAGGTTGCATTTACAATATCCCCAAATATTGAAATATAGGAGAAGCCACATATAAATTACATATAATCGCTAAACTCTTTTGTACTGTACATTTGCTTTTGCTTAGCCAGACAGTGCCAGTTTTCAGCTAAGCGACCCACATGGCATGTACAATATACGATTGCTGGAAATGTGAATCTTTTAACTTCTAGTAAAACACCTCAAGTCCTCAAGTAGTAGTTTGTTATGCATATTATGCATTATTACAGTGATTTGATTTGCCTTTCCTCTTCTTGAGGTTTTGACATCGCTTATCCTGCTCTTCTTTTTTTGTGCTTCAGAAACCACATACTCGATTACGATTGGTCATTTTTTTCCCATTAGGATAATCAACAGCGGCAACAGAAAAGCCACTAGAGGGAATTTTTTTTCTCACATTTGAACGTGCCAATTAAACAAATGTTCCATTGCTCATTGAGGGGGGCTTCTGGGACCCTTGGGGCTCTAGGCAGTCCCTTAGGCCCAAGACCAGCCCTGAGAGCAGGATTTTCCAACTAAGCTTGTTTCATGGAAGATTTAGTGGTTTCTATTTTTTTGCCCAACTGTGCCATTGCATTGGTCTAATTATTTAATGAAATAACAGTTTAGATTAATCGGCTGTAAAATATCTTGAAGGAAAGACTGTAATTTTAGTAAAATGGTTAATTGACTACACAGATTAGAGCAAACACTACAAGACTTTTTGAGTCTTCAGGAATTTGTACTATGTAGCCTGCTGTGCTCATCATTACTGGTTGAGCTTCTTGAAAGCCTACCCCACCCCTTAACATTTTTTAAAATGATAGGATTAATTTGTGGGTAGTGGTACTCTTTAACTCTGTCCCCTATTTCCAATATGAGCACTCACATCCACTTCTAGAAGTCAGGCACTTTGGAGGTGGGTACAGTGTTTGTCAAGAGACATTCATATCTATTCTGGAAAGCTTTTCAAGTCTCTTCAGGAAGTAAATCTATGTGAAAATGGAAAAATAAACACTGGAACATTCCCTGCAATACCACATTTTTTTCCTTGGTCCTTTTACTATACATTTAAATCCACTTCTGTCTCCCTGCTAATTGTGGCGTCCTTTGGCATGAGTCATAATCCTTCTGCAGTTTGGGGTGATGCAAGGTTAAAAAAATGGGAATTGGAAACTGCAGAAAGTAGATGGGTTGGGACGTATTCCACTCTGACTGGAACTTGAGTAGCGGCATGAGTAGGCCAATCATTTGCAAGCGTTTTTCTTCATTCCGCAATGCTCAAGTCTTTCAAGTCCTTGCACGTTTCTCTTGCTGATTTGCTCAAATTCTGAGTCATGGTTAAGTCTGGCATGTGCTTAACTTTCCAAAGCTTGCACTGCTCTGAAAAGAGGTTTCTCTTAGTTAGTGGTTAACTTTTTTTATAGCCAGTCCTGCTTGTTCTCTTTGGGAATACACAGTGGAAGAACTAAAATTATTTTTGTTTATTACAGTGATTAAGCTGTATTGCTTACCTGATTTCTAATAATAGTTTCTCAGATTAAGTCTATTTTATGGTAGTTTGTTCTAAGGTGATTAGAATTGCTTCAAAGATAAATGGAGACTAATACAGGCCTAGGTCTAGGTATTCTACACTTTTCAGGTCTGAAGCATTATCTCTAATATTGTTTATGTAGAGGATACATTAACAATTCTGTCCTGATCTTTTCTCTGAAAAAAATTGTATATGGGAACTTGTTTTCAATGTAAGGTGAGGTGGAAGCCATCTGTTTATTATTATGCCTGCATATGACTGTGAAACACAGAAGCACTACAGCTGAAAGTAACAAGTCTAGTAGAAGGTAAAACAACCTTCTGTGTCTGTGTCTGTGTCTGCTTTGCATTTCAAAAGCCGAATTGTCCTAGCGTGTGACGTCACTGTGCAATGTCGACTTGTATCAACATGAAGTCTGCTGTGGGCGTTTTCACAGACTTACCTGAATTTCAGTACTCGCTACTCAAAATACTGTATAAAGCCCTTCTAGTGCTGGAACTTAAAACGCAAGTAAAAACGTGTTAGAACTAGAAATGTTAGATCTTATAATGCTATGGTCAATCATCCTACTACAAGTAATTGTTTTCTTGGTTCATACCCACAGTGACTTATTCAAGTTTTCTTCTAGTTTCTTAACATTATTTGCCCCTGAATTTTTATACTAATTTCAAGCCGTTGTTCCAGAGATGTAGTGGTGATGCAGTAAATGACTGAGTACACACTGATGGATTCTTTTTGTGGTGTCTAGAGATGCCAACGTAAAGGATTTACATGCAACATCCAAAAAGCAGAGAGATGTTTATTGCAAGAGGGATGTCAAATATGAAAATCTGATTGCACTGCACTTGGACTTTTTCACATTTTGTGTTACAGCATGGAACCCATGATGTATTTAACTGAGATTTTTTGCCACTTGTCAACACAAAGTAACTCTGTAATGTCAAAGTAAAACAAAAATGCAGACAATTTACTAAATTAATTAAAAATAAAAAACAAAATAATTGAATGCGTAAGTATTCATCTCTTTGCTTTGACAGTCCTAAATTACTGTACCTCTGAAGTAACCAACTCTCTTCTCCAAGTCACATAATTACTTGACTGGAGTTGACCTGTGTACAGTTGAGGTGTTTCACATGATTTCAGAATAAATACACCTGTGTCTGGGAGCTTCCCCACTTAATGCATTTCCAAGGAAACACTAAAGCATGAAGACCAAGAAACATTCCAAGCAGATTCGAGACAAGGTTCTTGAAAAATACCAGTCAGGGCAAGGATATACAAACATTTCTAAGGCATTGAATATACCTCGAAGCACAGTGAAGTCCATCATTAAAAAGGTGAGAAAATATGGAACAACTGTGAATCTGCCCAGAACTTGCCGTCCTCCAAAACGGAGTGTCTGGGCAAGAAGAGCCGTAGTAAGGGAGGCCACCAAGAGTCCTACGGCAACTCTAAAGGAGTTACAGTCCTCCGTGACAGAGATGGGAGAAACTGCATGAGACAACTGTAGCACACACACTTTTTTGTACGGAAGGGTGGCAAGAAAAAAGCCTTTGTTGGGGGAAAAAAACTTGTATTGCATCTCGTATCGAGTTTGCCCAAAGGCATGTGAGAGACTCAACAATTTGGAGGAAGATTGTATTCTAAATTGAACTTTGAACTTTGTTTGGCACAAACCTAACACAGCGCATCACACTGAGAACACCATCCCTACAGCGAAGCATGGTGGTGGCAGCATCATGCTTTTGGGGATGCTTCTCTGTCACAGGGACTGGAAAACCCATAAAGATAGAAGGAAAAATGGATGGAGCTACATCCAAAAGAAATCCTGGAGGAAGACGTGCTGCAATCCGCAAGAGCACTGGGACTTGGAAGACGATTCATCTTCCAACAGGACAATGATCCGAAACATACAGCAAAAGCCACACTGAAGTGGATAAAAACCAAAAAGGTTAAAGTCCTGGACAACTCAGTCAAAGCCCAGACCTCAATCCAATTGAGCATATGTGGAATGACTTAAAAATTGCTGTTCACAAATGGTCCCCATCCAATCTGATGGAGCATGAGCAATTTTGCCAAGAAGAAAATTCCAGTGTCAAGATGTGCAATGCTGATAGAGACTTATCCAAAGAGACTCACAGCTGTAATTGCTGCCAAAGGTGGTCTTACCAAGTATTAACTCTAGGGGGGTGAATACTTATGCATTCAATTATTTTCTGATTTTAAATTAATTTAGTAAAATGTCTGGATTTTTTTTCCACTTTGACATTATAGAGTACTTTGTGTTGATGAGTTGCCAGAATTCTCATTTAAACACATTATGGTCCCATGCTGTAACACAAATAAAATGTGAAAAAGTCCAAGTGGGTGCAGACCCTCACAGGCACTGTAGATTTATAATACTATATTAATATAAGAAAGCTTCTTTCTGTCCTTACATTTGCATTTATTTTACCAATTAGACATATTGCTTATCTTCCATCACCAGAATGTTGCTAGTTGTGCTGCTTTGTTTGTCACACTGAGTGACTCAACCACCTGTGCTGACACCTATTTTCTCCCAAGTTGCAAACACATTCTCAGTTAATTTACTCTACATTTTGCCCCAGCAATTGTTTTCCATCTGCTGCAGGCTCATTTTAATTCATCTTGCTTTTTCACGTGCATAGTTTTTGCTGAATCTTAAGTGTCGGTAGCGTTTTGGTGCGCTCTTTAGGTTGAAATGAAGTACAATGGCTCTATGATTGCAGTTATTACTTCAGAACAATGAGGCATGTAATAACCTGTTGACTTTCTGAACATGCAATGGAAAAACACCTTGCATCTTGAGTGTAATTGATGGATTTCTGATTTTGTATAATGCCTTTTGTAGTGGTATCTTCAAACATGTTTAAAAGTTTAAATTGGGGAAAATGGTTTCATCTTTACAGAAATCATAATGGTGCTGTGATGATGTACACTGATATGCGAAATCTGATATACACTGTTAAAAGTGATGGCTGCTCACTGTAGGTGCAGTTTACTTTGAAATGTTGTGATCAGATTTTAGTAATGAAGATTCTGCGCAATAGAATTCAAGGGTTCTAAATTACAAGCTTGATTTCTTCCAAACTAAGATGGATTAATAGTCACAGCTGTTGTAATGGAAAACTTGTGAAGGCTTAAATTGTTAATAAAACATTGTAACTGCTGAATGTGGCTCAGATTTCAATTCCTTTGTACATTTGGGGAAACAGTTTATCTTGGAGCTTACTTATGAAGAAATCACTCTATATTTTTTCATTTAACAACATACTGATAGGGGGCAATGATCTTGGACATAAAATATAGTGGATTTATATAACTAGGTGAGTTCATATTTAAAAAGCCTATATATATATATTCACGTCTGTCTATCTTGAAACAAGATGAGTTGCCCTTCTTCCCTCTTGTCAGGACTTCACTAAAACCTAATCTGCAAGACTGCATCTCTTACAATGTCCAAACTAAACCCACTGAGGCTTTGGTTTGGAAATCCTGGTCAGGGGGAGGGAAAGAGCACCACCTGTCAGTCCACCAACACTTTTTATAGCAGCAGGTTTGCATCAACCAACTACCCCCACCTCATTACCCGCGATGCCCTGGTCTGTGGCGTTACATGGTTTCTACAGCCAGAAATGCTCAATTTTGCTTTACTTTTCCAATTAGTTTGCGGTGTAATTTGGGGTGTATTATATTGTTTCATGTATTTTTCTTCAGCATTCAAAATAAGAAATAAAAGAGCATTTTAGGATAATGAAACAAAAAACAAAGATTCTAAGCTGATTGTAAAGAAGATGACCTAATTATAATCGAATCTGTGGGCTGCTTACTTTGTCCCTAAGGGAATGAAGTAATTTCATTTTCAGTTGCTCCTGGTAGATATGCAGGCTTCATTAAATGTGAAGCTGTTTTTTTACAGTCCAACAAAAATTGTCGTGCAGCCTTTTTTTATGATGCATGTTTTCTAGCTTGCAGGACAACATCTGACAATTACATTAACGAGCTACCATTGTCTGCAGTGCAGTTCTTCAGCTGAAGCGTGTGCTTAAAGAGTGGGTTGTTTAAACCCGAAAGGAGTCTTGTTTTTCTTTTCAAGTCCTGTAATCAGTTTTGTCAGCAGCGTGATGTTTTTTCTTATGAACCTTGTGGATCAGCACGTGATGTAATAAGCAATGAACAGACCCCCGGATGTAACATGCCACCTCTTTTTACATGAAAGCAATGTTTTACTCTGAAGGAGGGGGTTTATTTTGTCAACACACATTGCTTTGCTTCTGAGCCCTTCTGGAGGTCTTATGGGCCCATAACAGCTTTCCTGACTCACAACTGATCAAAACAAACTGTTCTGAAGAGCTAGAGAAAGAGAGCTCAGAACAGAGGATAGACTGTAAGAAATCCCCTGCGATGATGTACATACACCAAACACTGTGTAAAAAAAATTGAGAGATGAATTGCATTTGCTTTTGGATTTTATCTACTGATGAATTTTGCCATGCCTGTTTGTAGCCTGTTTTGATTTTCCCCAACTTCCTATTGTAGTGCAGAAGAACTGTGCTATTATAGAGGACATACCTGGAGTTAGTTGTGATCAAATTGTTATGGTACAAATCATAATTAGCCTCTCCACTACAAGCTCGTGTTTTACACTGTGCAGTGCTCTATATAAATAGGTTGTGTTGGTCCCACACAAAACCATGTGTGCCTGGACTGTAATAGGTAAATGCAGGTGTGCAGGGTATATCTGTTATACGTGCTGATGGCGACCTGCTAATGTGTGATAAGGGCTTAATGGGGATCATGGATGATTTGAAGTAAATGTTTCTGTGTCCTTACATCCTGCATCACTGAAGCTTATCCTGCCTGCAGTGTGGCTTATCAGTTAGTAAGATGGATGTACCAGCTGCTAGGGTATAAGAGGTGTGGAGGAAAGGAAGGAGCTAAAAAAACAACCTGTAAGAAACAGAATAGTGAATTGTGCAGCCTTTACAATACCACTTCAGAAATGCATCATGGGAGATACAGTATGGCTGCTATAGCTATACCTGGGCACTATAATGAAGCTGTAATGGCTTTGGCACATCTGTCCAAAGAAGGGAGGGGGGAAGGTTCAGGTCTCTCAAGAGTTCTAGACTCATGAGATTCAGCCTCATGATTTAGAAATATAAAAACACGTTTGGAAATGTATCGGACAAATAAAAGGGCAGATTTGTATAGCACTAATCTGAAGGGTTTAGAAGCATTTTTTTATGCAAAAGAAAGTAGATGGCACTCTCCACCCTCCCTCTGGAACAATTTCCAAACCGCTGACCCAGCATGGTGACCAGGACTACTGTGCAATAGGAGGTGCTCTCCCTAGAATTAGATGTCAGGACCCCAGATCAGCTTAGGGTCATTGAAGGTCCCATGGCACCGGTTTCTTTAATGCCTTAAATGTGGTGGCACTAAGGGTGTTAACCCTGATATTCTTGGTCGAATTTAGCCAAGACATAACCACTGAATTGAGGCATGTAGCTCATAGTAAAAGACTGAACACTCTGGCCCGTGTTTTTTTCCCTTTTTTCTATTACCTGCTGTGTAGTGGTGCTGCTGGTATAGAATGGCTGGTTGTGGACGAAGTGGCAACCTCACTTTTTTTGTAAAACACATTTGGATCTTTCTAGGATTGGTGCTGGAAGGATGTGGGAGGATTAATTAAGGTTCTGTTCTAAAATGCTCTGCAGAACAAATATAAGTGCTCCTTAAGAGAAGTAATGTATCTGATGTGAACCATTTGTGCTCAGAAATGCAGGAAATGCAAATATTGCTGAATCCCATATGGCCGTTGGGTAGCATCAGATAACAGAAGTCTTATTTTAATTTGTTGGTTTGAAAGCCCACTTTACAACTCTGAAAGATGGGGACTGGCTAATTAAATTTTTGGAGCAGTTCATCCCATTTTTTTTCTTTCAGCAGAGCTGTGGTAGAGTAGTTCATAAAAAAGCTTGAGCTGTAACTCAGCACTGTTTTCAGACTGTCATGCCTTGTTTTAGTTGTAATCTTATGTAGGTTAGGCATTCTCACTTCTTGCGTTGCAAAAATGCTTTCAACTCATTTAGTAATAACATTTAAAACCATTCCAGAACTGGAGTTCCTTAATGTTCATTTAATTCTTATGTTTGAATGTGCATTCTCTTTTATAGCGTTAAAACCTGATAAGTGGTAATCTTTAATTCCCCATTCATTATACAAACATGCCCTCTGAACCCCAAAACCGTATTAAATTAACAGGTCTGTTCAAAATCTATCTGGAGTCTTTGCTGTAGTTTAAGGAGCAACAGTCTGGGTAAAACCAAATTATAGTCAGCAGAGCTGGGAAAGAATGTGATTGTGATTGTATTTTTGTTAATCATCCATCTTTAAAAAGTTTTGATATACTGATTCCCTTTGAAAATGGAATATGACAATGATTTAATATTATCCTGTTTCTTGCAGCTTCAGTTCAAGCATGGGTAACCATGTAGCAAAGCGTGAGCCTCAACCTGCAATGACTGGACAGGTAAGAACCTTTTCAGTTGTTAACTGTCTGAGGGGAGCTATGAAGCACTGGAGACCTCAGGGGACAAAAGGCTCTTGTTTATTGTACAGTTATTTTACATTACTGCTAAAATATGTGAAGAATAGATTGGTTATTGCCCTTAGCCTGTAGGAAATAGTGGTGTGTGCTGGGGAAAAGAAATCCTGCACCACTGAAATTTAAACCAGTAAGAAACAGATTGTCCTCAAAATAATTGGGAAATTCTGTCCATTTAAAAAAAATTGTCCTTGAATGCTAGGAGACCTACCAGATGTTTTTAGGGTTCTGAAAGCCAAGAAGTCCTTAAACATAAGAATTCATAGCCCAAAGAAAAAGATATCGAGCAAACGTTATGCGTGTGATTTTGGAAGTTACTTTAATCAAAGTAACTTCCCGTAAACATTGTGCTGTGGTGTGAATGACATCTTTGATAGCTCTTTAACACTGGGCTGAGTTGACTAACCAATAGATTGTTTACTGATTTATGCTGTACATGACTAAGGGTTTGAAATTATGCAGAGAAAGATTAAATTTCTTTAATCCCAGTTTTGTTATAATCTAGATTGTCTTGTGCCCTGTGAAATATAAATAGCCTTAGCAATGAAAATTGGCAAATCCTCTATAAATCCCTGATTAATTCCAGACTTAAGGCTGTCTTGGAAATCTCATACAATGGGACAGTAGCTGGTGTTTAAAAGATTTATTAGGAGCAGAAATGCTCAGTGCTACAGTTTTATCAGCAATGCAGTATTGTAGTGGATTCAGGATACATTTTTGTATAAAATACAGAAACTTGTTCTACTAAGTTCTTTACTTTAATCCTTTTTAAAATTGTTGTTTCCATTTCAAGGAAAATAATTTCTGAGAACTCTCCTTTGCTATCAATACTAAATTCAAAGCTCTATAGTCCTTTTCCTCCCAGATTTTAGGTATACCAGATTGCTTCTGATCACTGGGGTTAACACCCCAATTTACATTCCATGCCGTGGGATTTTTAATAACCAGCAGTTAGGATCTCGGTTTACAATTCTGCCAATAATTACCTTACTGGGGCATTTGTTTTGAAATGGATCAAGTACAATAGTACAGACTTGTAGCTTTTAATTGGAATTTTCCTCAACTAAACTTGTACAGACGGTAAAGTGTGGTATAAATATTTCCAAATTTTCCAGTGCGATAATACATGAATTGCACACTTTACACTGAAAAGACTAGAGGCTGAGGAAATTTGGCTGTGATTGATAGAGTGAAGATGTCTCGCTTTTCAAGGGAACATTTGTTTTTTCCAGGAACTCTTGATTTAGAATTATATTTCCTAACCACGTGTGACTGTTTTTCTTGGTAACCATTCTACCAAAAGGGGTACTGCTTACTCTGTTACTTGTTCTGTGTGACCTCAGTTGAAGTTTCCCCTTGTGAGCCAACTGTATGGTACATGAAATAAGGTGAATGAACAGCTGATTTTAGTTCTTGTTCTCCCCCATTGAGCTCTTCTATGAAATTGTCTTGTGTAATAAGGTGTTCTGGTTGACAAAAGACCAAATAATTCAATGGAATGCTATAGCTTTTGGTAAAATGGACTATATTTAACAAGTTAATGAAAGATCCTTTTAAGATGTAAATTATTTAAATTGGATTTCATATTTGCTGCTATGGTTGGTTTCGACTGCTTCCCTGCATTGAGGACTGACCTGAGAGAATCCACTGTACCTGTGTTTTGGGCTATCTGGCCTTGTGCAGTTTCTGATAAGCAGATATTCAAACAGAAGCTAAGTTGCGCTACGGTAGACCATTGTACGCAGTTTGATAGTTTATCGGCCATGGGCGCAGTATTGTTCACAAGTGAGTCCAGTCTTGCCTGTGCCAGGAGCAAGTCTGCACTTCTGTGTTGGCTGCTGGAGATATATGCTCTTGAAACCGTGTAGGAATAATCATTTCTGATTTGTTGTTTAGGTCGGTCATTTTGCCATTTTTTCCCTCTCCCATGAAAGAGTTTTTGGGGCTGGTGATTGCACAAACAGTCCCGATAATAACTTGCAGGGAAATAGGAGTTTTATAAGCACAGGCATGAAATGCATACTGGTGTGTGCGTGTTGTCATTAAGCCTACTTTCACCTCCATTTGTTTTACAAAGTGCCTCATTTTTCATAGAAAGGGTGACTTATTCAGAAAAAAGACTGATCTACCCGTTTCTCGGCTTGTGTTAGAAGCAGGATGTGAGAGGCAGCATGGTTACAGATGGGTTCATTTTCTCAGCTTGAGTGCTTAAGGCTGATTGACGTGTTTGTTTTTCACATTTCCAGTCCTTATTACAGAGGCAGCTTAGCACATGGCAAACAACTACCTGTGCAAATAATGGAACACAGCGCTGTGGATCACAGACTAACCTCAGGAAACATCTGCTCATCAATTTATCATTAGAAACAAATTTTCTGTGTCTCGTTACGGACGAGAGCACAGCTAGATGTACAAAAAGCATTGCAACCTCAAATGCAAAGAATAAAAGTGAAAATCGCCGACAATTTCTCCGAGAGGATTAAATTGAACCTTTTGTGATGCACAGGGAGGTGCTATGTATGCACTCTTGGCGAGATGGTGATCCTCTGTGGCCTCAAGACATCAATTAAAAAAATTGCGAAAAGTAATTTTAGAATGTTGTGTTGATGCCAATTCATTCTCTGTGAAAATAAGCAAAAATAAGGGAAAATAATTCAAGGCCATAAAATCTAAATAAATACAGTATACTGATTTGGGGTTATTAGGTTTGAAATTAACTTTATTCATGGCAAGTAATAACTTCACATCCAGATTTTCCATTTTAAAATGACTATAATTTTTGCAGTTTTTCAAGGTATTATTATGCTTATCTTGCACTGACATTGCCTTAGATATGCTACTTAATTATAACTATGAAGTAACAGGTTTTTAACTGTGATTTTACATTGGCTCTTTTTGCCCCAAATGTTTTTTAGGGCTTAATTGGACAAAATTTCAAAGGTGGTTTAGCTTCCCAGCTGTAATAGGTCTCAACCGGGAGTAATTGCATGAAGCTCTGCTCATTCTGCTGGCCTACCTCCCATTTGCTTGATGTTGCTCTATTCCACACCTTGGATGCTAGGGATCAGGAACATCCAGAACATGCAAGCAGAAATATGTCATTAAAATTCCTTTCAAAAAATGCAATTTGGGCTCGCAGGGGAGCCAGAGCCTATCCTAGCAAGCAATGGGTGCAAGGCAGAATACACACTTAATGAGACGCCAGTCCATTGCAGCACACATGCAGAGACAAATACAAACATACGCACGCACACACACACACCTGGGCCAGTTTTTGCAGAAGCAGATTATCCTACCAGTATGTCTTCAGACTGTGGGAAGAAACCGTCTAAGTTTTCTAAGTTTTCACTTAGTGAAAACCCACTCAAACACGGGAAGAACATACAGACTCCACACAGATAGCTCCTCAGGTCTGGAATTGAACCCAGGGTCTCGGTGCTGTGAGTCTGCAATGCTAAATACTGTGCCACCGTGCCACCACTTGCTTGTTTATATTAATATAAACTTTTTTAGGAGAAGATGTGTCGTGTGTCCGTGTTAAACGCTGGGTTTAAGTTGCAGTTATTATATACTGTAGTATTCCAAGAATTGGAAAATATCTTGCTTCATAGGGGCCCTTTACATTTCTGGTTGTTGTCATTGTACAGATGTTAAGTGTTCTGTAACACGACAACCCATTCTTGCAAATGTCAAGAACTCCGGTGCACTGCATTCAGGAGCCTTGGTTTTGAACCATTTTTATGGTCTACTACTCGCGCCTTTTGGGTTTTCTTTAGCTCAGCCTGATGAAGCTCTCCGAGCTCAGAACTTCAGTAATTGTGTCGACATCCAAGAAGCATTTTTAAAAATAATTACATTGATTTTGAGGGCACCCATGATGCAGTGGAACAGTGGCAGAATTGTGTGAATTAGCAAGAGCAAGGCAGAATCTAAACTGTGAAGCATATTTAAATAATTCATATTTTTAATTGACTGTACTTACCGCCTGAAATTAGTCATTAGTGACCGATCTTTTCTAAAACTTTAGTCAGTGGAGAACTTCATTAGTCATTATGTACATTGGGTGAGAAAGTCCTAACCTTCCAGTATGATGCATGTCTTGTTCCAGATTACTTCAATTATGTCTCAGTTGAATTGTTGTCCTACCATCACTTATGTATTGCTCACTGTGCAAGTCATGCCTGTAGCTCCAGTTTATTTAACAGGTCTTCCCATTTGTTTTTCTCAAATGAACAAGAACACAATGAGCACAAATACAAAATCCCACTACAGAACAGGATTTTAAACTACAAAAAGGGGTAAAAAGTGGATGATTAAGCTTTTGACAATTTAAGGAATAAGGTTTTAAATAATGTCACAGATATAATTACTGCCATTAATGGTTTTCGATTTCACATTCAGTGTGAATACTTCCAATTTTATGTATATTGATGATTTGTAGTTCTGTAGTTACGTTTGAATGTAAATGAGGATTGTAGAAGTGTATTGCACTTTATATTATTTATTTTCCTTTATTTTTTAGTTTGTATATTGTAGATTGAGATTATAGACACAGCACCCAAATCGGCAGTTGTCTGCATTGACATGCCTACATGGATTCTGAAACATAAAACGGAAGTACATCATCATCTTATTTGAATTTTTGAATTTGAAGCCTTGTTTAAAAAATTGTCTCCATAAAGTGGTTGCTAAGATGGATCTTTTGTCATTGCCAGAGCCTTCAGCCTCAACACCAGGTTTAATCTGAAATAATAACTTTTTTCTGTCTTGTAGATGTATGATTTGTGTTATGGATACTTCTATCCTGCTGTATTACAATATTAGGTCATCTTGTGAATATGCACAATCTGGTCTAGTTATGTAGCCTGCATGTCGTGTCATTTTAAGTTTTCATACCTAGAGTGGGAACAAGGGGAATAGCTTATGAATGTAAGCTAGAGGTTTTAATTTTCTGGGGGAGGCATCTAAAATGGACTTTTAATGCCTCTGAAAAATGCTGAGGATTTCAGCATTTTCATTGGCACCTTGAACACGTTTCTTTTGTATTGTATGACCTACCCATGGGCATGTTGCAGCAGGAATCTTTAAAATAGGTGGGTCCAGGCCAACAAACAGACACAAAGCTGTAAGGGTCAATTTATTTTTACAGTGCAGGGAACTCAAAATGCCACAACCAAAACAAAAGCCTAAGCTCTTCTTTGGGCTTGTAACTAAACATCTTCCTCAAGTCCCATTCTATTATGGCTGAGTAGCCATACTGCTTTTTGGCCTCCAAACAAGCAATCAAGGCTCTTCTGGATTCTTTTTAAAACAAAAGAGTCTTTCTCTCAGATTCTTCACAAAGTTTCTTAAACTCACAGATTCTCTGTTTAGGTCACTGGTCAGCTCTCCCTTTGGCGAGTGGTATATACAGTGGTTCTGCCTTCAGCCGGTCACCCCCAGTGACCGACACCAAAAGCTTCATCTTCCTGTTTTTTTCAGAGTCAACTGGCCAGTTGGCTTCCTGCAGCTGGTCATGTGACTATGAGCAGGAGCTTGCAGTGGAATCCTAGGGAATGTTTTTTCCTTACAGTTTCCAGAAAGGATGCAACAGATGATGGTTTTTGTCTATGATCTTTTCTTTTTGCTGCATACAGTATATTCCAAGTATGCACCACATACAATGCTGTTAACATTTTTTTGCTGGAATTTACCTTTTTGAACTTCTTCAACATTTTCACAAATGCCAGCACCTTCTCTTAACCACAGGTTGAATCCTACATTCTAGCTTTACTTTGGCCTTTAACTGGCCTTCTAGTTCTCCATCCAATATGGAGTTTTATGTGAATATTGTATTTCCTAATCCTTTCTCTGCTTGTTCAATGATGCAGTAAAAAATCCCAAGATTTCAGGAGCTTCAGTACAGGTAATGCTCAGAAAGTACAGGGATACTAGGTGTACCTGTATATGCTGAGGATGAAGACTTTGTTGTGAACCTTGATGTCTTTAAACTGAAGATACTCCATTTAATCCATCTGTACTAAATTAACTAATAACCTTTTAGGGTGCAGATAGGATAACAAAAATTACTCCCTCTTCAGTCAACGGGTCTGATACCTTCAGCAAAGGACGGGTGTATGCTATAAAGAGATAACAATTAACTGAAGTATGCAGCTTATGAACTCCAGTCTTAATATTTTGGATCCCTAATTACCACACTGTTTCTGAATGTTACTCTGCCCTACTAAATAAATCCACCATTGTCCACTGAGATTTAAGTTATTTCAGTGCCTGTGAATTTTTTTTCCTTTTGCAGCTGTTGAACTGCTTTTAGTCTATGAGCACTAATGAAAGGTTTGCAAACAGCTCTCAACTCCTAGTCCAGGTTCTGAAGCTCGCCTTTGACTTTTCACTGAAAATAATACCTTTCCTTTAGACAGGGTAGTGTTTTGAATAAGTCGTTGACCTATATATAGGTTCCTCTTAATAGTGTTTTCTGTAAGATCTGCAGGTGCTGATGTAGCTCTGAAAAAATTCTAAAGGATTTGTTTCTTTTGAAGCCAGATGTCTTCTATCATTGCACTGACAGTCATCCACACAACAGGTGACCAGTCTTTCTAACCGTGACTAGATATTGAGAAGAGGCAGACATTTGGCGATTGATTCTCTCAGGGAAGCAAACATTATGTCATAACGTTTCATATTAACTACCAGATAGACTAGATTTTCCAAAACTGCTCTCCTTTGTAACCTTCACATGTTAGTAAATCCATTACTAACCGGACAAGTTGTTTTGCTTACATTGAATGTGTTGTAGGTTAAATGACACAAAATTGCTCATCTTCTGTTTCAGGGTTGACGGATTATATGGAAACGGGCACTGTAGCAGGCTGTACTTCAAAAGGCTTAATTCACTTTTGCTGATCATTTTAACTTCTGGAGTCAAGTCTACTGAGGGCACTGCTGCTTCGTCCTTTATTAGTCTTGCTCCAGCAGTCTGTTGCCTTAATGGAGTATGACAAAATGACAACAGGCACAATTTGTAGTTAGGAATACACACCTCTGGCCTCTTCCACAGAATCACAGTCTTTGAGCAGCATGTAATACACTATAATGACAATGGATAATCAGGGGCTGCCTTGCTATAGACAATTTGTCACAGCTTGAATGTTGCTACGAAACAATTATTGGCTTAGTTTCAAGTCAGTCCTGGTGCTATTTTCACACATTGTTTTAATTGAGGAACCTGTATATTAGCTCTGGAAAACAGTTTATCTACAAACACCAGCAGGCAGACATGCTGAGGAGGGCAAGGGGCATCTCCTTGTGTATTGCAACAGCTCATCGAATAATGACAT